>NC_083485.1:16186849-16194349 GCF_030014155.1 Tachysurus vachellii
ATCATACAGTAGCATTAGCTATTAACTTAAAGTTTATAACCTCTGGCAATTTAGACAGAGTGTATAATTGTGTGTCCACACAGATACCAAGCAGATTCAGACAAGATGAGTGAGAAGAAATGGAGTTTAATACGACCGCCATCTTCACCTACAGCCACCAGCTCTAAAGTCATCTCCATACTGACCATCATCATCCGTGAGGCTTCTCTTTCTTCCACATTCCGTTAACAACAATACGGTGTTTGTTCATCTGAGTATAAAGTAAACAAGAATAAAATGTCTTAAAATCTCTGTCTCTTTCACTCAGCACATATTACTGTAACCATGTCAAATATTTCACATGTTCTGTATATAAATATTTTAAAATCCTAAGCAGATTTCACCAAATCAAGTTAACCAAGTTTACCAAATGACTTTCCAAATTTCACCAAATTAACTTTATAAGTTTACCAAATGACTTCCGCATTGTTACAGGACCATAGACTAATGATTTAGCTAGCTAGCATGTACTGTACCAGTTCAATCAAAAGCACAGTCACACTGAACACTAGGTAAAGAAAGTCAACATTTGAGTTGAGAAAAGACTCCATGTGACAAAAATTACACTGTAATTACATGTAGGATCAACCGCTGAAACCAGCTAACAGTGAATATGACATCAAAACTTCCTAAGCAGTGACATAAATGAAAGACTAGATGATTGAAAAGTCAACACTGTACTGTACCGTTGCTGAACATTTGCCACTAGTTGCTTTTAAAAAAACACTAGCTAAAATGTTGTGCTTATGGAACAATTAATCTTTCTCTGTAGCTAAGATTTAGACTTTAGAATTCTGCTTGTATGATTTCAAGTCTCTTAGTGACACACAGTGTGTGTGTGTGTGTGTGTGTGTGTGTGTTACAGTTGTGGTGGTAGTAGCTCTCAGTGTGATTCTGACGAAGGGGGTGGAGTCAGGCCAGGTGGAAACATGGTGGATGATTTTGATCATCTGCGTACTCGCGTTGTTTTTACTCACTGCTGTAGTCATCATCTGGAGACAACCACAGAGCAGCAGCAAGGCTGCCTTCATGGTGAGACTCTGACCTTTAACCTTCATCACACCTCACTTACATTTTCTATAATGGCTAAAAGCCGAATCGCTCTGGCTACAGGTTCCTCTGGTGCCGGCGCTTCCCATTCTCAGTGTTTTTGTCAACATTTATCTGATGGTTCAGCTGGGAGGAGAGACGTGGATCCGGTACGCAGTGTGGATGGCGATAGGTAAGATGAACACTGAGCGCTGGAGTTGCTTAGTGACATCGCATCGTCAATCTTCTCCGTCCATTTTAAATTCCACTGTATTATACTAGCACAAGGTGGCGTTTAAACCAGTCAGAGCGAGCTGCTGGACCGTAAGCTGGGTGACTGTGAGATGTAGACTCTGTTACAGGGTTACTCTAAAATGTCACTAGACAGCAGGTGACACCATAACACTACCTTCACACATACAGTCATTCCATTGCTGCAAGTCTCCAGTCACTGGACTAAGAAATCATTAGAGGGAGTTCCTGCTTCTGGTTGCCATGGTAATAAGGCTTATCAGAGAGTGGAGCAATTAGCATTCCATATCAGATGTGAAGGAGAAGCAGTGTGTGCTGTTTGTCACAGGTCACTTGTCTTCAGTTCCATTGGTGAACTGAGTCACAGCGTATTTGCATAAAGTTAAACATTTCTCATGTATTTGCTGACGTTCTCTGCCATCATGTCGCCGGTAGTCACCAACTCTCAGTGAAAACAAAGGAGAAAAAGCCTCTTGACTTCATATTGTTTCAGATTACGTGCTTTATGCAAATTAATTATGACAGATGAAAGCTACAAATCCCCATGAATTTAGCTGGAAGGATTCCTCAGTCCATTCCTGAAAAACTTCATCTTATCTTCTGACACATATTCTCTACATCTCAGAGCAAACACACATCTGTGATGACTTTTCTGTGTGTGTTGTGTGTGTGTGTGTTCTCTACAAACTGTAACTGCATTAATCTGCTGTTCAGGGCTGCTGATCTATTTTGGCTACGGTGTTTGGCACAGCGTCCAGAAGAAACGAGACGAATCTCCTCATCACATTGAGCCCAATACCATCTGTGCCCAGGTGGAGGAAGCCAAGAAAGACAATGTTTCTCTGCGACAAAGCAAACTCTAAAGTTTTCCCAGATCTCCACCCAAGCTTTATTAATACTTATTAACTCATGTTATGCTGTATTTCTTTTCAATTCCCTGTCTTCCTGTCCTGTCCCCCCTTGTCATATTGTATGTATTGTATGTATGGACAGGTTGATGGCTAATTTCTCTGGTATCTGTTACCAGTGACAATAAAGGCTACTACTACTGATCCAAAATAAACATATATATCATTATACAATAAACAGATACTGTATATTGTCTTTTACAAGACAGAAAAGAAATGTTCTAAAGACTTGAAGGAGTCATCCAAAAAAGTCCTTATGCATATTATATACATAACACTTTTATAGACTGTGTATTTACGATGCCATATTCTGTAAAGTAATTTAATTTTTCAGCTGCTGAAATGCTGACTAAAGTACTGAATGTGGCCATATTTGATTATTAGTTCTCGTTTATGATAATATGTAAATAGGTTTATTTACTTTTCAGCTCTTTTCAGGAAGACAATGTTAAACATTTACCTGAGATATATAATCATTCAAGGTCATGTATTTTAATATTCTTTTATTGTAACACTAATAAAATTCATATTTTTCTTCAGTGCTTGTCTCCCAGTTCTGTTATTAATGGTTATAAACGGTATAGTAATAGTAGTAGCAATAATAGTAATAATAATAATAATAATAATAATAATAGTAATAATAATAATTATAATAGTAATAATAATAATAATAATAATAATAATAATTATAATAGTAATAATAATAATCATAATAATAATTGTAATAATAATAATAATAATCGTAATAATTTGTACACAGCAATAGGATTCTGAGTAGATACAGTGTGATTAAACAATATATGAAACTGAAAAATAATAAAAAATAAACAAGCCTACATATTTATTACCATAGAGTGTTTATTTTAATGTTCAGTCACTTAGCTGAACACATGTTTTTACTGCCCGAGTTTATGATATCGATACAAACAGCAGTAGTTTATCTTCGGTACCGGTAGCGCGGTGTGGATCAGTCCGACTTTATGCACAAAAACATGGCGAAGTGAACAGTTCAGTTGCGTGGCTTTTAGCAGGACACTTTCGTGCACCGAAAACAGAGGGATTCATCAAATACAATTCGGTATTTTGTTCAAATCGTATATAAAAATGTAAGCGTGTTTGTGGCGACTACGTGAAACTTCATTGTTTACAACACGACCAATAATGGGAATGATTAGCTTAGCCAGCTAGCTCCTCTTAGCCTAGCCTAGCCTAGCTTATCATAAGCGCTACAACTCCGCATAAACGTCTGTTATAAAGCATCACAGGTCCGTTATTCTTTTTCACGGTGATTCGGGGTCGTTTTATAAGATTCTGGTTTAATAAGATTTTTAAGGCTGATCTGTAAAACAATGTGAGGTGGAATACCAAACGTATCCGAGGCGCTAAGTGCCCTACATAGGGATTGAAGTGATGGGGACTTGATCACTACCTAGGGCACTTAGTCTCCGATTGGGTAGCGGATTGGCTTACGTAGGCTCGCGTGCTAGGTAGCTAACGCTAGCTATTTGTCTACTTTATAGTTTTATTTTAATTTTTAAAATCACTCTTTCGTTCAAATGGCGATAAAGTTACACTCTTGATAATAAATGCTAAGGTAAATGAATCTGAAATGTGGTCGCAACAACAACAAAAAACACCACACAACAAACGTTTTAGCAGCTAGCATGCTAGTAACCCGTGTGTGGGTTTACAACAACAACAAATAGCTGCTTAAAACATGGAGACGTTTTATACAATTTTTATTATTTAACCACTAAAATGTCAAATTTTAAATTTATACACTTCTGGCATAAGTGGAGATGTGTGGACATAAACTCACCATCTGACCCCAATTAGGGTGTGTGTGTGTTTGTTGTGTGTGTGTTTGTTTTGTTTGTGTGTTTGTTTTTGTGTATGTTTGTTTGTGTATGTGTGTTTGTGTGTGTGTATGTAACAACTACAAGAAAAAAGAAATGTTGTTGTTGTTGCTGTTGTTGTTGTTGTTGTTGACACATACATTAAAACATCAGTTAATTAGGCTCCAGTATGTAACGTCATGAGTTGTAGTGTTAATAATAAAGAATATTTTATTTTTATTATTATTAATGTTGTTTTGTTGTTGTTTTTATTGTTTGTTTAATTATTTGTGAAATGTATTGGCTTCAAATCTTTAATAACATCTACTTATTTTTTTAATCTCGGTGTATTTCTTTAGTTTCTCTGTGGTTTTGTGTTTTGTTCTGTAGAGTCACATCTGAGAGAGGATTTCCTCTCCACTCCTGTGTGGTGATTTGAAGATGGAGTCTTCAGATAATGCGGCTGACGCGGGGCCCATGAGCGCTCAGAGCGTGTACTCGGCTCTGGGTCTCAGCTCGGAGGACGTCGAGGCTTTGGCTCAAATCCCGGAGAACGAGATCAGTGTGGAAACGTTACCGTACCTCATCATGCAGCTCAAAGCCAAGCGTTCTGAAAAGGCAGTGGCTGCCCCCACCGCTGCTACTGACACAGACAATAGTGACAAACCAGAGGCGGAGCCTAAACAGGCCAATCAGGATACAGAAACCTCAGAAAAAAGAAAAGAGAAACGTGAAAGCCCGCCACCCTCGAGTTCATCACGTCACACGTCCAGCCACGAGCATGAGCATCACGGGAAGGGGGACAGTCACAAGAAGGCAGAGCGAGCGAATACAGGAGGAAGGAGGGACTCCAGATCCAGGAAGTCCTCCCGAGAGAGACAGAGCGGGGACGGAGTGACACCAGAGGACAACGAGTTGGATGACAAACCGACGGTTTTCCCACACATCTGTACGCTGTGCAAGACTGAGAGCAATGGGTCTAAGGTAACAGACCCAAAACACACCAGAGGGCATGAACTCATAATCATACAGTCTCACAGTTTGGTCATCATCAGTCAGGTGTCAAGCCTTATAGTGGACCTCATGACAATCAGAGAGAGTGACCAGTTTTATACAGTCGGGAAAAACCTGGTAGAATTTAAAGTGAAGTGTAAATTATTTTACAGATAATAATCACGCCTGAGTTATCTGCACTTTAACGGTCCGTGTTACAGGAACTTGATACACATTGTGTCAGTGTGAGGAATTTCTAAGTGAGATCCCAAATAGTGAGAGATGCTACGAAGCTCATCCACCAGGAGGATGACAGGAGCTGCAGATATGTAAACCTCACATGGTCTTTTTTACCTCATGCTCGTTGTGGAGAATGTTTGTGTTACTGTTCGATGACACGAGCTGCATGGAGATGTTTTCTTCGTTCACACGTCAAGCTTTAGACACCATGAGTTCAGCTTTCCACCTACAGTAAACTGAGAAGGTCTGGATTCATACACTGTCTGTTTAATGTGTGTTTGAGGGGAAAAGGTCTTACAGTACAGAGACAGCGAGCACAGAGAGAGAGAGCGAGGGAGACAGAGAGAGAGTGAGGGAGAGCACAGAGAGAGAGAAAGAGAGAGCGAGGGAGACAGAGAGAGAGCGAGGGAGACAGAGAGAGAGTGAGGGAGAGTACAAAGGGAGAGATAGGGAAAGAGAGAGCGAGGGAGAGAGAGAGAGAGAGCACAGAGAGAGGGAAAGAGAGAGCGAGGGAGAGAGAGAGAGAGAGAGAGCACAGAGAGAGAGAGAGAGCACAGAGAGAGAGGGAGAGAGAGAGCACAGAGAGAAAGAGAGAGCGAGAGAGACTGAGACAGCGAGCACAGAGAGCGAGGGAGAGAGAGAAAGAGAGAGCGAGGGAGACAGAGAGAGAGCGAGGGAGACAGAGAGAGAGAGCGAGGGAGAGTACAGAGGGAGAGAGAGAGAGAGAAAAGAGAGCGAGGGAGATAGAGAGATCACAGAGAGAGAGAGAGAGAGAGAGACGTTCACACAGCTTTGCTTTTTTTTCCTAGTAAAGTTTAGTTTGTGTGTAATTTGGGGGACGTGGAGGTGAGATTTCACACCTGGCTGAAACCTGAGTGCAGATGTGTGAATATTTACAGTAAAACATCTGTATGAGTGTGTAAAGAATGTCATAGAGCCTCACAAATAGGAGGAAGTGATTCTGTATCTATAAATTACTGACAGTCAAAGTGAATATTCTGTAAGATTAAACTGAGCAGTGGAGAGGAGTGATGGAGTTACTGGTCCATCCTGAAACCTTGATTCTTCTCCTCTAACAGCATGTCACAGTGTTTTGTTCCTTTTACACCACAGCAATTTACCAACAATTACCGATTGAAAACAGGAAGCCGTTCGTGACTGAATGTTGTGTGATTAATTGGTCCTGACGTGTCGATCGTCGTTCTAATGGTTTGTTTTACTGGACTTGTTCTTCAGGCCTGGCACAGTCACATCCGGGGCATTCGGCACACCAAAGCACGGAGAGAGTTCATGCTGCTGTGAGTTTCTCTACTGATTAACAACACCGAGCTTCTTCAGGAAAAGCTCCTCTCACTGGTTTATAACAAAAAAAAACAATCAGGAGAATCTTGTGAATCATTTGTTTTTACTAACTAATGCTAGGTACTTTTATACATAGCAACAAATATATTGTAGTTTATTTTTTATGTCGAATTAAAAATTTAACAATAATCAAAAATGACAAGATAAAATTCTAACATTCCTTGTCAGCGAGCTGAGCGCTGGGGTGTGTGTTAAATGCCCCATCATGCCGTGTTCCTGCAGGTCCGGCTCAGCGGATGACTCGTACTCGTCTCGTCGAGGTTCTCGCTCGTCTCTTCCCAGTAAACGCTCCTACAGTTCAGAGCGGAGCACAGGTACCTCTCCATTCTGCAGCCTTACACTAAAGGACCTTAGACAACACTGTTCATTCATCAGTACATTCTGTGTGTGTGTGTGTGTGTGTGTGTGTGTGTGTGTTTAGGAGACCTGTCTTCACCTTCTGGAGAACGTTTTTTTCATCCTCCTAAGGTATGAGACACCGACGTAGCTGCTGATGTTCTGATCACGTGACTGAATCTTTGTATTTTCCTGTTAATGCTCTTAAGTCTGACTCTCTGCTCCATGACCTTCAGCCCTTCACGAAGGTGGTGGTGGCCAAGTATCCGATGGGCAGCATGGCCGTGGCAGACATGTTGGCGCTGGGAAAACCTTTTGGAACCATAGTGAAGCATCTTATCTTCCCTTTTAAGGTAATAACACAACAACATTTATTCTATATAGTAAATAAATATGCAGTGTGTCACTTCCTGTCACGTGTTTTAAACGTTTCTGTCCGTTTCTAGAATCAGTCTTACTTGTGTTTCAGGGATTTCTGGAGTTCAGCTCTCATGCAGAAGCAAAGA
>NC_083485.1:16199349-16211849 GCF_030014155.1 Tachysurus vachellii
GTGTGTGTGCCTGTGTCTGTCTGTGTGTGTCTGTCTGTCTGTGTGTGTGTCTGTCTGTCTGTGTGTGTCTGTCTGTCTGTGTGTGTCTGTATATGTGTGTGTCTGTGTGTGTGTCTGTCTGTCTGTGTGTGTCTGTCTGTCTGTGTGTGTCTGTATATGTGTGTGTCTGTGTGTGTGTGTGTGTGCGCGCTCAGGACCGTCAAAGTCCTGTTTCCAGCTCTGAAGGTGTGTGTGGAGATCCTGCAGCAGAGGGTGAAGATTCAGAGGAAGAGGAGAAGGACCAGACCCCCCTTGGTCCCTACCAACCTGACAACCCTGTGGGTAAGAAAGAGACCCTTGATGGATGAACCTTCACACCAGGTCTTCATGGAGCTGTTTAGTGTCCTGATGGAGCAGAGTTTGGACTCTGAGTTCCAGTGAAACATTAACACGACACACTCAGAG
This sequence comes from Tachysurus vachellii, assembly GCF_030014155.1. Classification (NCBI taxonomy): domain Eukaryota; kingdom Metazoa; phylum Chordata; class Actinopteri; order Siluriformes; family Bagridae; genus Tachysurus; species Tachysurus vachellii. The sequence goes on from NC_083485.1 coordinate 16,199,794, forward strand.
ATGTTCAGTACAACTGTGAGCTGCACAATTAGTCTGGACAGAAGACACACGTACGGAAACGACTGTCAGGGGACACACAGTAACACGTCCGTCTACAGACCCGTCACTTCCATGTAGTGATAAAACTTTTAGAGAAAAAAAAACCCATAAAAAATGTTATTGAACTAAACAAATAATACTGAGTTTGTTAGTCTCGGTTGTTCTAACTGCACTAAATTAGTCTGGGGTTTTATTCACACACCAGACGCAGTCCTGTAGTGCTGATGTTCTCATCATCAAGTCCCTGTTAAATTCCCATCACACGACGATACGTCGTCTTTCTGCTTTTCCCCACAAACGTTCTGTCAATCATCTGATTTTCATTTAAAAACATTTTCCTCCTTCATCCCCGACCTCAGCAGCGTCTCACTGAAACACTAACTCTTGTGTCTGCTGCTCAGGCGTCAGCTACGTCGTCCCCAAGAGCGGCTTCTTCTGCAAACTCTGTAACGTCTTTTACACGGATGAGAAGAAAGCCAAGTCGGATCACTGCAGCAGCCTGGAACATTACAACATGCTGAAGGTGAGTAACTGCTCCTCTTCATCACCACCCTGAGTGTGTTACTGAGCCCAGACCTGACACCACCTAACTCTTTACAGAAGAAGCGTGGAGAGGTGACGGAGGAAGAACAGACAGACGGACAGACAGAAGGATGAACGGATGAAACCTGGAGAACTGATTTCACCGCAGTTCATGATTTTTTTTTTCTTTTTTTTTTTTTTTTTGTAAAATTTAAGAAAGGGGAAAAAAAAACAGGAAAACATTCCAGCCTCCGTGTTTCTCGTGTTTGTTTTGTTACATTTACTTCCTGTTTTATTTGACAAACCGTCAGACAGACGGACAGAAACGTTCAACAGATTATCGAAAAGAAATCATTCGAAACTTCTTTCCTCGTTCCTGGTGGTGTGTGTGAGCAGAATTAGGGCTTTCAGTCTCATAGCTTCTTATGAAATAAACAAAAGTCTGTTTGAACAAAACCTTGGTGTTTTTTTTCCCTCTTATTCACTCGACCTTAGGGTTTGTTCTCCGGTCCATTTATCTCCAAAACTATAGAACACAGATATTATAGTTTTATAAGAAGAACGTCGGTAAAGATATCAGTTCAGTTGTGTTTATTGTTTGTTTTTCAAGCCAAAAGAGACAAGTCAGTGTCCAGAATGATTGACGGTGCAGTTTCCGTCGCAACGTACAGAATAACGAAGAACATGCTGTTAGAACGGAGCAGGGATGAAGTACGACGTCGCCGGTCGTGAGCGACGTGCCGTTTGTCATACAGACATGTTATTATTTCATTAATTAGCATCATTAAAGAATTCCAGACACAGACATGCACAGAAAAGTGTCTGAATCACTAAGAGCTGAAATTGCCATCACTATCGTGTTAGTCGAATAGCGCCACCTTGAGTATACACACACACACACACACACACTCAGCTGAACGAGAAACGGCACAGCAGTAGGAACAAGAACAGATTTATTGACCTCACGAGGTGTTTAATCCTGTACAGCGATGAACAGCAAACATAAACCTTCTAATTACAGACACACGATGCACCGTGATTAGTGTTTAATCAGACAGGATGATCCGATCTAATGCTGTATCAGATATCAGTCTGAAACGGTGTCACTTCACATCTATGGTTTTCACATTTAAAATTCGTTCTTTTTTGCCGCCATCCTGTCAGTATTTGTACTCGCACAGACGCTTGTACCTTGTACACGGTTTTTACAACACAAAGCCGCTAAAGCATGAAAAATCAGCGCACACGTACTGCAACAATACTGTAAAACTGCACAATCGTGTGAAATATTTCGTCACCTTTCTTTACATTTTATAGACCACTGATTAAAAACAAAAAAAGGGCAAGAAAACAAACATAATTAAAATAGATTAAATGGAATCTATTAGAGTGAAAGTAAAACTCGAGCAGATGTTCATATGAACGCCGATGCTGTACATTTATATGATTAAACACCACAATTACAATAACGATAAAGGTTTATTTTAAACACACCCACAGAATGGATTCATGTTGTGCTTAAAACAAATTTGGACACAAATTACAATCAGAAATAAAAGTCCATGTAGATTATAACTGCAGATGTAGATTATAACTGCAGCTAGGATTATGAAGTGTATGGAAGTGGCTGGAGTATTTCCGTGTGTGTGACGGCGTGTACGTGACGTGACGTGACGTGCCTTCACCAAGTCCCGGACTCACGTCGGTTCCCTAAATTGCTCAGCGTCGAGCTCCTGATGTTCCAGCTTACGGAACAGCGAGTGAGATCAACCCGAGCTCATTACCTCAGGCGTATGTCCATCGCTCTGACATCATAATAATGTGTTCTGTTATGTTGGAAAGTTCCTGGACATCTAACAGGTTCTGGGTTACAGGAGCAGAACCACGGCGAGGAACAATCGACGATTTCAGTGTAACTTTATCGTGCTGAATAAATCGCAATTCTAAAGGATTCTGTGATTTTTTCTTTAAGGACCAAACGAAGAGCTCTTAAAAGTTCTCGATTTAACTGATTTATGTTTGTAACTTCATTATAATATAATAAACTCCTAACGTTCTCCTCGAGCTGCTCCGCTGCAGTGTTCTAGCAAATCATCCACATGTTAACAGAACACCGAACCGAGCTGATAGAAAGAGAACGGATCACTTCCTGTTCAGATTTAGAAGGATTTCCTCTGAGAAATTTATTTAACTCGCAAGAACATCTGGTGAACAACCCTGTGGTAACTTCAGCTAGTTTGCAGAAGATAAAACTATTTGAGATACATCATGACATCATTATTGATCCATTTGGAATTAGAGCCAAAAATGTGAAACTTTAACCATACAAAAAATGCACAAGTACAGAAATGTATGAAATATAAAGACACAATCTGTCTAAAAATAAAATGTAAAGATGGCTTGAAAGTGCAACAGCTTCATATGGCTTCTATTACGGAATCAAAACACTATGGCTTTTTAACACATTAACGACAATTTAAATACAGTTTTGTCACGTTGTTGTTACGTGCCGTGTAGAAATAAGCGTAAAATACCACGAATGCACACTTTATTAACACTGTGAGGGAATGATGATGTCCCACGTCAAGGCCACGGCTCGAGTGAGATTTTATACTCAGTCACTTCCAAAACTTCAGAAATCTTCTGTAGCCTCTTGCAAATAGTTTCATCCAACAAGCTTTAAATTTGTGATGATATTAGACAGCTAGTAGTAACTACTTGTGGTTAATTTAGCTAGCAGGACATATTTTTAGCTAGCAACGTCCTGCGGTTCCTTTAGACGGCTAAAAGTAGCTACTAATTATAAGTGTAGCTTGTTGGCAATAAACTGTTACTGGTAGAGTAACGAATTAGCACAAAGCCTGTGATAACTTTAGCTAGCATGTTGTAGCTAGCATGTAACTTTAGCTTGCATGTTTGCTAATTTTAGCTACTCCTCATGTAGTTCTAGGTTTTCTCTAAGCTGCTAACACTGAAGGATTTTGTCACACTTTTCACACTTAATAGAATGTTTACAGGTTTGTTCTCGTAACCAAGATGGACACCTTCTGTTCTTTCGTCTTCAGATGGGGATACAGCTGGTACGTACATTTCGTGTTAGCATGAAGCTGTTTGGTGTTTCTCTATTATCTAATCCAGACTTGAGCTTTTCATCTGCAGCTAATTTCAGATCTGTTCTGTTACAGTGTAGGATTTAGTCCATGAACACTACAGTACATGCAGCTTCTCATTCCCCTGAGCTGTAGTTTAAAAAAAAAAAGAAAGAGGTTTTGATTTTTTAGCTAGAAGGCCATGCTGGGGCCAGACGCTCTGCTAGACCTTTTCTGTCGTTTAATTTTTTTATATATTTTTATTTCTTTTATTATATATTGCTACCAAAATCCTTATTGTTCTCTAAAGAGGGAAAAAATAAACAATGTGCAACATGAGCAGGTCACTACATGTTTAGCGTGTGAACCGATTTAGCCAATCCGTGAGTTACTCATGTTAAACGTGTGATAACTAGACAGCCACTGAGGTTTACTTCCTGTCACTATTGAAGTGAAGCTCATGGTGTTTTTTCACCTTGTGGTTCTTTTGTATTTCATGATATCATTTTAAACTTTGGGATATTTCTGATTTATAGCTTCAGATGACACGGTGTGAATTGTTCTAAGTGGGAAAATAAACAAAAGTCTGTTTGAACAAAACCTTGGGGTTTTACGGAGAGAAAACTGAGAAGAAGAATGTAACACAAATAAAAGGAAGAGCTCTGGATCTGATTTGGGGTTCTGGGTTAAACCGCTGCAAGGGGAGTTTTAGGGGGAACTTTCTTCTCCGTTGCGACGCGGTGAATCGTAGCGCATTATCTGTCGCGGGGTGCCGTATCCTGTCATACCTGACTGAGACGCACCGCGGTTACTGCCCATCTGCATACTGATCAGAGTGCGACCCTGACGGAGCTGCTCCTCTGAGAACTCCCTCCTGTGGCCTTTAGCTTTCCTACAGACACACACAGAGACAAACATAGAGACACACATAGAGACACACAGAGACATACACAGAGACAAACACGGAGACACACAGAGACAAACACAGAGACACACAGAAACACACAGAGACATACACAGAGACAAACACAGAGACACACACAGAGACACACAGACAAACACAGAGACATACACAGAGACACACAGAAACACACAGAGACATACACAGAGACAAACACAGAGACACACACAGAGACACACAGAGATACACACAGGGACATACACAGATAAGACAGAAACATTATTAAGAACACCAAGTTGTATAAGTTGTCTTATGTCCTACATCATGTCCTACTCCCTACAAATAGCAGTGTTGCATTATGGGTATTCTAAATTCTCCTTTGTATCATTTGGACACTTGAACGACATTTTAGATGATTTAAAACATGACAAAATAACTATAAATAATTAATAGGTTAAAACCAATTTACGTCTCACACTGGTGTGTAGTGAACATTACAGGAGGTTTATTACTGCAATACAATATTGTTAACACCTGTGGAACCAGTCCCTGTTGCCATGGTAATGACCATCATCCCTGGTAAGAGCTTCACTTCCCAGAGCCATGAGTGTCCTCTGGACTGCAGCCATGTCCTTCCCTGTGACACACACATTATAGATGATTATACTGTACACACACACACACACACACACACACACACACACACACACACACACAGACACACACACACACAAGCTGTGTGTGAAAATAAAGCTGCTGATTGAAGGCCTGCATGTGGTCACTAATTAAAGCGACAGCATTAAATTTCATCTACAAACAAACTCAAAATTTAAGAGTTCATTCTTTGCTCTGGATTCATCACCATAAAGAGTTTGAGGGAAACAACCATCATCATCATCATCATCATCTCACGTTACTTGCTCTGTTATGCTGTTTATTTAGCTAAATGTCCTGTAATCCATAGCAGACACGCTCCCTGGTGAGAGACATCCAGGATGTAGGATGTGTGGTGTGGAAGGTGCTGAACAGCTGGAAGAGCTGGTCCACACACTCAGTCCACACACTCAGTCCACACACTCAGTCCACACACTCAGTCCACACACTCAGTCCACACACTCAGTCCACCCAGCCTACATCACTCAGGTACACTCAGAAAAGGGTTCTTTAAGGGTTCATTGGAGAATTACGAGTTCTTAGCTTCCAGATTGGATTCTGACAGGGTTCTAAGCACTCCTAAGTGGAACTTCTCTTAAATGTTAGAGAGTACATAATGAAGTACACATCAGCGATGTTTTCAGCTCAAACTTAAAGGAGAACCGTGTCATTTAAACAAACTACACAGCTTGATGTGAGGAATGATCCTCCTATTGGCCATGTATTAACCTCCTGGCAGAGGCAGACAAGTGTAAAGTAAAAAGGAAGCTTGGATCTACACAATTCATCATGTAGTTGACCTTCACCAGACCCTCCTCTCATGAAGTATCACGATTGTAGTCATTTTAACAGACACACCGATAATGAATGAATCTGATCATTTTGCCATAATTGTTTCAACAAAGTATATAATAGATCTGTTTAATGAAAAGAAAAACCATGCAGCGGTTTGACTCGGACAACCTTCCAGGGTTTTTTACACTACACATAAATCTTCTATAAAGAAGAATTTATTTTGACATCCAACCATCAATTTCAACCAGGAATCAGATTATGCTGATGCACTGGAACTTTAAACGCCTGCCTCTTGATCGACATCACCGTGTTTTAGTCGAGTCAGTCTGAGACGCAGCAGGTTTCTACATCATGGTGTAGCGAGGAAACTGATTTGTGTGGAAACCGTTTGCTGGAACAGTAAGAGGATCATCACAAACATCCCCATTTTCAGTGCAACAAGCTAAAAAAAGGAACCATGTTAAATGTCAAATAACTGCTAGCATGCAATCGAGTGGTGTGTGTGTGTGTGTGTGTGTGTGTGTGTGTGTGTGTGTGTGTGTGTGTGTGTGTGTGTGTGTGTGTGTGTGTGTGTGTGTGTGTAGTACCTTCCCACAAGTCAACAGTCTGGAAAATGTCTCCTCTGGTTACACCGTAAACCTCTGCGGCCTGCAGGAACTGAGAGATTTTCTCCATTTGCTTAAAAACCATCTTGGTTTCAGGAATCTTCTTTATGGGCTGCGTGTCACTTGGGTAGAGACTGTTAATGAGTCTGCAGAGAATCTGAAGATACAAAACCACTGAGTCATGAAACATTAAATGCCTCCATCTCAAATCACTGAGTAACCTGACAGTGTAACTAAGACCTGCACTAAGACCTGTAACTAAGGTCTGTAACTAAGACCTGCACTAAGACCTGTAACTAAGGTCTGTAACTAAGACCTGCACTAAGACCTGCACTAAGACCTGTAACTAAGGTCTGTAACTAAGACCTGCACTAAGACCTGTAACTAAGACCTGTAACTAAGACCTGCACTAAGACCTGCACTAAGACCTGTAACTAAGGTCTGTAACTAAGACCTGTAACTAAGTCCTGTAACTAAGTCCTGTAACTAAGTCCTGTAACTAAGACCTGTAACTAAGACCTGTAACTAAGTCCTGTAACTAAGTCCTGTAACTAAGACCTGTAACTAAGACCTGTAACTAAGACCTGTAACTAAGAGCTGTAACTAAGACCTGCATTAAGACCTGCACTAAGACCTGTAACTAAGGTCTGTAACTAAGACCTGCACTAAGACCTGTAACTAAGACCTGTAACTAAGACCTGTAACTAAGACCTGCACTAAGACCTGCACTAAGACCTGTAACTAAGACCTGTAACTAAGACCTGTAACTAAGACCTGCACTAAGACCTGTAACTAAGACCTGTAACTAAGACCTGCACTAAGACCTGCACTAAGACCTGTAACTAAGACCTGTAACTAAGACCTGCACTAAGACCTGTAACTAAGACCTGTAACTAAGACCTGTAACAAAGGTCTGTAACTAAGACCTGCACTAAGACCTGCACTAAGACCTGTAACTAAGGTCTGTAACTAAGACCTGTAACTAAGACCTGTAACTAAGGTCTGTAACTAAGACCTGCACTAAGGTCTGTAACTAAGGTCTGTAACTAAGACCTGCACTAAGACCTGTAACTAAGACCTGTAACTAAGACCTGTAACTAAGTCCTGTAACTAAGACCTGTAACTAAGACCTGTAACTAAGACCTGCACTAAGACCTGCACTAAGACCTGTAACTAAGACCTGTAACTAAGTCCTGTAACTAAGTCCTGTAACTAAGATCTGTAACTAAGTCCTGTAACTAAGACCTGTAACTAAGACCTGCACTAAGACCTGTAACTAAGACCTGTAACTAAGACCTGCACTAAGACCTGTAACTAAGACCTGCACTAAGACCTGTAACTAAGACCTGTAACTAAGACCTGTAACTAAGACCTGCACTAAGACCTGTAACTAAGACCTGTAACTAAGACCTGTAACTAAGTCCTGTAACTAAGGTCTGTAACTAAGACCTGCACTAAGACCTGTAACTAAGACCTGTAACTAAGGTCTGTAACTAAGACCTGCACTAAGACCTGTAACTAAGACCTGTAACTAAGACTTGTAACTAAGACCTGTAACTAAGACCTGTAACTAAGGTCTGTAACTAAGACCTGTAACTAAGGTCTGCAACTAAGGTCTGTAACTAAGGTCTGTAACTAAGACCTGTAACTAAGACCTGTAACTAAGACCTGTAACTAAGACCTGCACTAAGACCTGCACTAAGACCTGCACTAAGACCTGTAACTAAGACCTGTAACTAAGGTCTGTAACTAAGACCTGCACTAAGGTCTGTAACTAAGGTCTGTAACTAAGACCTGCACTAAGACCTGTAACTAAGACCTGTAACTAAGACCTGTAACTAAGTCCTGTAACTAAGACCTGTAACTAAGACCTGTAACTAAGACCTGCACTAAGACCTGCACTAAGACCTGTAACTAAGACCTGTAACTAAGTCCTGTAACTAAGTCCTGTAACTAAGATCTGTAACTAAGTCCTGTAACTAAGACCTGTAACTAAGACCTGCACTAAGACCTGTAACTAAGACCTGTAACTAAGACCTGCACTAAGACCTGTAACTAAGACCTGTAAATAAGACCTGCACTAAGACCTGTAACTAAGACCTGTAACTAAGATCTGTAACTAAGGTCTGTAACTAAGGTCTGTAACTAAGACCTGCACTAAGATCTGTAACTAAGGTCTGTAACTAAGGTCTGTAACTAAGACCTGTAACTCATTCATTCATTCATTCATTCATCTTCTACCGCTTATCCGAACTACCTCGGGTCACGGGGAGCCTGTGCCTATCTCAGGCGTCATCGGGCATCAAGGCAGGATACACCCTGGACGGAGTGCCAACCCATCGCAGGGCAAGGTCTGTAACTAAGACCTGTAACTAAGGTCTGTAACTAAGGTCTGTAACTAAGACCTGTAACTAAGACCTGTAACTAAGACCTGCACTAAGACCTGCACTAAGACCTGTAACTAAGACCTGTAACTAAGACCTGTAACTAAGACCTGCACTAAGACCTGTAACTAAGACCTGTAACTAAGACCTGTAACTAAGACCTGTAACTAAGTCCTGTAACTAAGGTCTGTAACTAAGACCTGCACTAAGACCTGTAACTAAGACCTGTAACTAAGGTCTGTAACTAAGACCTGCACTAAGACCTGTAACTAAGACCTGTAACTAAGACTTGTAACTAAGACCTGTAACTAAGACCTGTAACTAAGACCTGTAACTAAGGTCTGTAACTAAGACCTGTAACTAAGGTCTGCAACTAAGGTCTGTAACTAAGGTCTGTAACTAAGACCTGTAACTAAGACCTGTAACTAAGACCTGCACTAAGACCTGCACTAAGACCTGCACTAAGACCTGTAACTAAGACCTGTAACTAAGACCTGTAACTAAGACCTGCACTAAGACCTGTAACTAAGACCTGTAACTAAGACCTGTAACTAAGACCTGCACTAAGACCTGTAACTAAGACCTGTAACTAAGACCTGTAACTAAGACCTGTAACTAAGACCTGCACTAAGACCTGTAACTAAGACCTGTAACTAAGACCTGTAACTAAGTCCTGTAACTAAGTCCTGTAACTAAGACCTGTAACTAAGACCTGCACTAAGACCTGCACTAAGACCTGCACTAAGACCTGTAACTAAGGTCTGTAACTAAGACCTGTAACTAAGGTCTGTAACTAAGACCTGCACTAAGACCTGCACTAAGGTCTGTAACTAAGGTCTGTAACTAAGGTCTGTAACTAAGACCTGCACTAAGACCTGTAACTAAGACCTGTAACTAAGACCTGTAACTAAGTCCTGTAACTAAGACCTGTAACTAAGACCTGTAACTAAGACCTGTAACTAAGACCTGCACTAAGACCTGCACTAAGACCTGTAACTAAGACCTGTAACTAAGTCCTGTAACTAAGTCCTGTAACTAAGACCTGTAACTAAGTCCTGTAACTAAGACCTGTAACTAAGACCTGCACTAAGACCTGTAACTAAGACCTGTAACTAAGACCTGCACTAAGACCTGTAACTAAGACCTGTAACTAAGACCTGCACTAAGACCTGTAACTAAGACCTGTAACTAAGATCTGTAACTAAGGTCTGTAACTAAGGTCTGTAACTAAGGTCTGTAACTAAGACCTGCACTAAGATCTGTAACTAAGGTCTGTAACTAAGGTCTGTAACTAAGGTCTGTAACTAAGACCTGTAACTCATTCATTCATTCATTCATCTTCTACCGCTTATCCGAACTACCTCGGGTCACGGGGAGCCTGTGCCTATCTCAGGCGTCATCGGGCATCAAGGCAGGATACACCCTGGACGGAGTGCCAACCCATCGCAGGGCAAGGTCTGTAACTAAGACCTGTAACTAAGACCTGTAACTAAGGTCTGTAACTAAGACCTGTAACTAAGACCTGTAACTAAGACCTGCACTAAGACCTGCACTAAGACCTGTAACTAAGACCTGTAACTAAGACCTGTAACTAAGACCTGCACTAAGACCTGTAACTAAGACCTGTAACTAAGACCTGTAACTAAGTCCTGTAACTAAGGTCTGTAACTAAGACCTGCACTAAGACCTGTAACTAAGACCTGTAACTAAGGTCTGTAACTAAGACCTGCACTAAGACCTGTAACTAAGACCTGTAACTAAGACTTGTAACTAAGACCTGTAACTAAGACCTGTAACTAAGGTCTGTAACTAAGACCTGTAACTAAGGTCTGCAACTAAGGTCTGTAACTAAGGTCTGTAACTAAGACCTGTAACTAAGACCTGTAACTAAGACCTGTAACTAAGACCTGCACTAAGACCTGCACTAAGACCTGCACTAAGACCTGTAACTAAGACCTGTAACTAAGACCTGTAACTAAGACCTGCACTAAGACCTGTAACTAAGACCTGTAACTAAGACCTGTAACTAAGACCTGTAACTAAGACCTGCACTAAGACCTGTAACTAAGGTCTGTAACTAAGACCTGCACTAAGACCTGTAACTAAGACCTGTAACTAAGACCTGTAACTAAGTCCTGTAACTAAGTCCTGTAACTAAGACCTGTAACTAAGACCTGCACTAAGACCTGCACTAAGACCTGAAACTAAGACCTGTAACTAAGACCTGTAACTAAGACCTGTAACTAAGACCTACACTAAGACCTGTAACTAAGACCTGTAACTAAGACCTGTAACTAAGACCTGTAACTAAGACCTGTAACTAAGACCTGCACTAAGACCTGTAACTAAGACCTGTAACTAAGACCTGCACTAAGTCCTGTAACTAAGACCTGTAACTAAGACCTGTAACTAAGACCTGTAACTAAGACCTGCACTAAGACCTGTAACTAAGACCTGTAACTAAGACCTGCACTAAGACCTGCACTAAGACCTGTAACTAAGACCTGTAACTAAGACCTGTAACTAAGTCCTGTAACTAAGACCTGTAACTAAGACCTGCACTAAGACCTGCACTAAGACCTGTAACTAAGACCTGTAACTAAGACCTGCACTAAGACCTGTAACTAAGACTAAGAAGATTAAAGTGACAGTCCAGAGTTAAACTGTCATAGTGCAAGAAAAGGTTGTGCAGAAAAAAAACCTTTTTTTTCTTTGTGTGTGTGTCTGTGTGTGTATATGTGTGTGTGTCTTTGTCTGTGTGTGTCTTTGTCTGTGGGTGTGTGTCTTTGTCTGTGGGTGTGTGTGTTTGTGTGTGCATGTTTGTGTGCTCTGCGGGAACTGTGACGGTTACAGAGAAGATCAGTGTCACAATGTGTAATGCTGTGTGACAAAAGTAAAACAAAGCAATACAACTTCTCTCTTTTGTGTGACTGTTTTTTTAAAGTTAATCCTAAGAATGAACTTTATTCTGTAGCCTGTTTCATGAATAATGTTACTGCTGTTATTGTTTTTGTTGTCTTTAGATACTCTATTTCCTATTGTCACCTTCTGTTGTGTTAAATGTGCT
>NC_083485.1:16221849-16251849 GCF_030014155.1 Tachysurus vachellii
TTGCTATAGAAACGGTGATCTGATCCGTACCTGAGGTAGGAGTGACCCAGAGATTTGCAGAACTCCTCCAGAGCTTCAGCTTTCTGACCGTTCATGTTAGAGGCAAAGCCAGGGAGGAAAACGACCCCGGGGTTTTTCCCCTTCAGCTTCCTGTAGGCCAGTTTGGGCAGGTCGGGGCGTGTGGCGTACTGGATCGTACTTTTAGATCGGACTCCTAAACAGAACAAACACAGAACACTGTATATCAGGCACCATGTTGGACCTTCAGGGCTGCTGTTTTTTGGGATATACAGACACCTTTGGGTCAGATGCCTTCTCCCTAACCCTAAGGTTGTGGGTTCGAGTCTCGGGCCGGCAATAACATGACTGAGGTGCCCTTGAGCAAGGCACCGAACCCCCCAACTGCTCCCCGGGTGTGTGTTCACGGTGTGTGTGTGTGTTCACGGTGTGTGTGTGTGTGTGTGTGTTCACGGTGTGTGTGTGTGTTCACTGCTGTGTGTGTGTGTGTGTTCACGGTGTGTGTGTGTTCACTGCTGTGTGTGTGTTCACGGTGTGTGTGTTTGTTCACTGCTGTGTGTGTGTGTGTGTTCACTGTGTGTGTGTTCACTGCTGTGTGTGTGTGTGTGTGTGTGTTCACTGTGTGTGTGTTCACTGCTGTGTGTGTGTGTGTGTGTGTGTGTGTTCACGGTGTGTGTGTGTGTGTGTGTGTTCACTGTGTGTGTGTTCACTGCTGTGTGTGTGTGTGTGTGTGTGTGTGTTCACTGTGTGTGTGTTCACTGCTGTGTGTGTGTGTGTTCACAGTGTGTGTGTGTGTGTGTTCACTGCTGTGTGTGTGTGTGTGTGTGTGTGTGTTCACTGCTGTGTGTGTGTGTGTGTGTGTGTGTGTTCACGGTGTGTGTGTGTGTTCACTGCTGTGTGTGTGTGTGTTCACGGTGTGTGTGTGTGTGTGTTCACTGCTGTGTGTGTGTGTGTTCACGGTGTGTGTGTTTGTTCACTGCTGTGTGTGTGTGTGTGTGTTCACGGTGTGTGTGTGTGTTCACTGCTGTGTGTGTGTGTGTGTGTGTGTGTGTGTGTTCACTGTGTGTGTGTTCACTGCTGTGTGTGTGTGTGTTCACGGTGTGTGTGTGTGTGTGTGTGTGTTCACTGTGTGTGTGTTCACTGCTGTGTGTGTGTGTGTGTGTTCACTGTGTGTGTGTTCACTGCTGTGTGTGTGTGTGTGTTCACAGTGTGTGTGTGTGTGTGTGTTCACTGCTGTGTGTGTGTGTGTGTGTGTGTTCACTGCTGTGTGTGTGTGTGTGTGTGTGTGTGTTCACTGCTGTGTGTGTGTGTGTGTGTGTGTGTGTTCACGGTGTGTGTGTGTTCACTGCTGTGTGTGTGTGTGTTCACGGTGTGTGTGTGTGTGTGTTCACTGCTGTGTGTGTGTGTGTTCACGGTGTGTGTGTGTGTTCACTGCTGTGTGTGTGTGTGTTCACGGTGTGTGTGTGTGTTCACTGCTGTGTGTGTGTGTGTGTTCACTGCTGTGTGTGTGTGTTCACGGTGTGTGTGTGTGTGTGTGTTCACTGCTGTGTGTGTGTGTGTTCACGGTGTGTGTGTGTGTGTGTGTTCACTGCTGTGTGTGTGCACTTTGGATGGGTTAAAAGCAGAGAACGAATTCTGAGCATGTGTCACTGTACTTAGCCGTATGTCACGTCACGTCACGTCACTTCATGCTGTATCTAATCAGCCAATCACACGGCAGCAGCACAATGTATAATATTAATAATGCAGATAAACAGCAAGAGTTTCATTAACACATCAGAATGAAGTATCATTTCTGTGACTGTGGCATTGTTGTTCTTGTCACTTCAGAAACTGCTGATGTCCTGCTGGGATTTTCACACACACACACACACACACACACACACACACACACACACACACACACACACACACAACAACAACAGTCTCCAGCAGGTGTACAGGTGTTATATAATAACAAAAGAACAGTGTTTCTTTCACTGGAATCAGTGTTCACAAGCGTAACATAAGAAAGAATCACAAGTGAGTTGTTAAACAGCTGGAAACAAATTCTTTGTGTGTGTCAACACAATTAGCCAATAAACCTGATTCTGATTCACATTTTTACATCTAAATATTTAAGTATTAATATTGTGATACCGATATCATGGTCGCATCGTTCAGCCCTGCTCACATCTCCTCACACCTCACACCACACCTACAACATCTGGATCACACTGGACCACCATCTGTCTTGAAATACTTGTAAAGCATCCTTGAGCTTGGGAAAGGCGCGATATAAATTAAACATATTATTATTATTATTATTATTATTATTATTATTATTATTATTATTACTTCCTCACACCTCACACAACACCTACAACATCTGGATCACACCTCCTCACACCTCAGAACACCACAACTACAACATCTGGATCATCTCCTCACACTTCCTCACACAACACCTACAACATCTGGATCACACCTCCTCACACCTCAGAACACCACACCTACAACATCTGGATCACATCTCCTCACACCTCAGAACACCACAGAACACCTCAGAACACTACACCTACAACATCTGGATCACCTCCTCACATCACACCTACAACATCTGGATCACACCACAGAACACCAAAGAACACTACACCTACAACATCTAGATCACATCTCCTCACACCACAGAACACCACACCTACAACATCTGGATCACACCACAGAACACCTCAGAACACCACAGAACACAACACCTACAACATCTGGATCACATCTCCTCACACCTCAGAACACCACAGAACACCTCAGAACACAACACCTACAACATCTGGATCACATCTCCTCACACCTCAGAACACCACAGAACACCTCAGAACACTACACCTACAACATCTGGATCACCTCCTCACATCACACCTACAACATCTGGATCACACCTCAGAACACCACAGAACACCACAGAACACCTCAGAACACCACAGAACACAACACCTACAACATCTAGAGCAACTCAGAACTAAACAAAAGTTAAACACTCACCTGAGATCTGTGACATGAAGGGAAATGTCCTGCTGTTAATATGACGGTAATGTCTAAACAGTGCAGACGCCATAATCACATTATTATTATTATCTCTACTGAATATTACTAAGGACACTACGTTCTTCTTCACGTTCTCCTTCTTCGTCGGTTTATGTTTATTCTTCTTCTTGTATGATGTAATGAACACTATGTGCTCAGCACTGCCACCAGCTGCTACTGCACTGTTAAACATCCTGTACGTTTAAATAAAGAACCTCAGCTACATATTTTAATCTAAACTTTTATACCCATCACAACGATTTAAAGCATCTCTTATAACCCTCTACAATACAGGAGGCGAACATGTCAGATTACTTCTTTACATGCAGATTTACTGCCTTTCTGACTAATATCCGTCACCAGGTGGCGCTGGTGGTCCAGGTGGTCCTCCAGCATCAGACCTGTGACACTCAATGAGAATCTATTGATCTGTTAGGATCAGAAGCTGCAACATCTCCAGGTGACTGATGTGAGCTTTAAATGAACTCATATTGAACGTGTGGTCTAATAAGGTGGAGATTCCTGTGGGATGGAGATGTGGGATGCTGTTGTGTTACACTGAAATACTAAAGGTTTGTGTACAAAAGATTGTGTAGATTATCAGTTGACACAACTGTCACAAATCAGCATTACAGAACTATATAAATAAAAGCAGTAGATTGTCACTAATGAGTCAATCAGAGGTGATGGTGAAGATGTCTAACACTGTGTGTTTATATAGTTACCTGTAGGTGGCGCTACTCCCATGTATTATTTAAATAAAAAGTGTAAATAAATGGAGCTGAAATGATATATGATCCTTAATAAATAAATAGGATCTCATTACTAGTATCAGACTTCATGAAGATCCTGTCATGTAGGTATGAGCCTTTATAAATATCACGCTTTACACATTTAATATGTTTATGTTCTCCATATGTGATGTTTTTCACAGGTTTCACTTTCACTTGACCTTTAACTTAAACACATATCACACACACAACACACTCTCCCAGTTTAAATGTAGATTAAAAACTCATCTCTTTAGTCAGACGTACACATAATACATCCCATAATATTGTGCATTATTACATCTGACCAAATGCACATTATCATCTAGTACTTGTTAATATTATGAACAGCAGCTACATTAATTCCTCTGCACTGCTTCTCTCTTTCTACTCATCACGAGGCATCCAGACATTGTAGCAGCTCTGATTGTCTTCTGTGTCTCACTGAGATGAGACCGACCCTGTGTGGATCCTGAGACATCTAGAGATGTTCCAGCTCCAGTTGGACTCTGTTTCATGAAAAATTCAGACATTCTAAGAGGAGACGCAACTCCATGTGGTGTTTGAGGACAACAACCTCCTCATCAGTACAACATTTATCAGACTGTATATTTATAATCACACCCCCAGTGTCACCCAGATGAGGATGAGGTTCCCCTTTGAGTCTGGTTCCTCTCAAGGTTTCTTCCTTTACCATCTAAGGGAGTTTTTCCTCCCCACAGTCACCTGAGTCACCTCAGACTTGTTCATTAGGGATAAATACAAACACAATTAATATTAATACAAATATACTAATATTAATATTTGTATAATTTTTTTTGTATTATGTTTCTTATGTTCTGTGAAGCTGCTTTAAGACAATGTCCATTGTTAAAAGTGCTATAGAAATAAAATAAATTTGAATTGAATTGAATTTACTCTGCAGTTTCAGGGCACAACATGGTGTAATTCAGTGTCTAATGAGTGTGTGTGTGTGTGTGTGTGTATGTGTGTGTGTGTGTGTGTGTGTGTGTGTGTGTGTGTGCGTGTATGTGTGTGTGTGTGTATGTATGTGTGTGTGTGTGTGTGTGTGTGTGTGTATGTATGTGTGTGTTAATGTGTGTGTATGTATGTGTGTGTTTTAACGTGATTGCTTACATGCAATAATCACACGTGACATGTACGTGATTTACCTGTGAGAGCTTTTTATCAGGGTTATGACTTTTCTCTCATCTTGTCAATATTATTATGGGAAAGTCTTCTCATGTCTGACGCTTCTACAGTTCTGTCAGAAATACAGACAACGCAAATGAGGAGTTATCATGAGAAACTGAGTAACTTTATCTTAAATAGTAAGCAGTTACTGACGGTATTTTATAACTAGTTTTACAGAACAATATTTAGTTTGTGGGACACAGTGCATGAGAAGACAAGACAAGATTCTTTACTGTAAATAAAAGATTACAGACATAAAAACATTAAATATGATAAGACAAGAGAGAAGAATGAGACAAGATAAGGACAAGATAACTTGAAATAATGTTGTTACGTTAAATACAGGAATAACCTAAAAAAGTCAAAAAAAATTGTCTAAGTCATATTTTAAATGATGAAAAACTCCTGGTTATGACATGGCTGTAAAAGGCTGACAGAGAGAGAGAGAGAGAGAGAGAGAGAGAGAGAGAGAGAGAGAGAGAGAGAGAGAGAGAGAGAGAGAGAGAGAGAGAGAGCAAGAGAGAGAGAGAGAGAGAGAGAGAGAGAGAGAGAGAGAGAGAGAGAGAGAGCAAGAGAGAGAGAGAGAGAGAGAGAGAGAGAGAGAGAGAGAGAGAGAGAGAGAGAGAGAGAGAGAGAGAGCAAGGAGAGAGAGAGCAAGAGAGAGAGAGAGAGAGAGAGAGAGAGAGAGAGAGAGAGCAAGAGAGAGAGAGAGAGAGAGAGAGAGAGAGAGAGAGAGAGAGCAAGAGAGAGAGAGAGAGAGAGAGAGAGAGAGAGAGAGAGAGAGAGAGAGAGAGAGAGAGAGAGAGAGAGAGAGCAAGAGAGAGAGAGGGAGAGAGAGCAAGAGAGAGAGAGAGAGAGCAAGAGAGAGAGAAGGAGGTGAAAGGGGGGGAGGGGGGGAGGGGGGAAGAAACCCGGGAAAGGGGGGGAAAAAGGGGGGGGGGAAGGGGGTGAAAAAAGGGGAAAAAGGGAGGAGAAGGAGAAAAAAAAAGGAAAAAGGGGGCGGAAATGGAAAAAAAGAAGGAGGGGTTTTAAAAAAGAAAAAGGGGGGAAAGGGGGGAAGAAAGGGGGGAAAAGATTTTTAAAGGGAAAAAAAGATTGAAAAAACAAAAAGGGGAGGGGAGAGAAGGGAGAAAGAAAGGACTAAAATAAAAAAAAAAAAAAAAAAAAAAAAAAAAAAAAAAAAAAAGGAAGGGAAAAGGGTGAAGAGAGGGGGGGGAAAGGGGAGGGGGAGGAGGGGGAGAAAAAAGAGAGGGAAAAAGAGAAAGAAGAGAGGGGGGAGGGAGGGGGAGGGGAAAAAGGAGAGGGAGAAGAGAAAGGGGAAAGGAGGAAGGGAGAAAGGGGAGGAAAAGGGGGGGGAAAAGGGAGGGAGGGGAAAAAAAAGAGAAGGGAGAAGAGGGGAAAGGGGAAGAGAGAGAAAAAAAAAGGGGGAAAGGGGGGGAAAAAGGGGAAGGAAAAAAAAAAAGGGGGGGAAAGAGGGAGAAAAAAAGAAAAAAGGGGGAGAGAGAGGAGAAGGGAGGGGGAAAAGGGGGGAAAGGGGGAGAAAAGGAGAAAGGGGGGAGAAAAAGGGGAGGAAGGAGAGAGAGAGAGAGGGGGAAAAGGAGAAGGGAAAAAGGAGAGCGGGGAAAAGGGGGGAGGGAAGGGGAGAAGAGGAAAAAGGGGGGGAAAGGGGGGAAAAGGGGGAAGAGGAGAGGAGGGGAGAGAGAGGGGGGGGGAAAGGGAGGAGAGGAAAAGGGAGGGGGGAAGGAGGGGGAAAAAGAGGGAAAGAAAAGGGGGAAAAAGGGGAAAGGGGAGAAAGGAGAGGAGGGGAGGAGAAAGGGAGGGAGGGGGGGGGAGAGGGGGAAAAAGGGGAGAGAGGGGGAGAGAAGGGAGAAAAAAAAGAAGGGGGGGAAAAAAAGGAGAAAGGAGGGAAAAGAGAAGGGGGAAAAAGAGGAGGGGGGAAAAGGGAGGGGGGGGGAGGGAGAAGAAGGAAAAGGGAGAGAAGGGGGGGGGGGAGAAGGGGGAGAGAAGAGGGGAAGGGGGGGAAGAGGGGGGGGAAAAAAAAGGAAGAAAGGGAAAAGGGGAAAAAAAAAGGAAAAGGGGGGGGAGGGAAAAAAAGGGGGAAAAGGGGAAAAAAAGGGAGGAAAAGGGGAAAAAGGGGGGGGGGAGGGGAAAAAAAAAGGGGGAAAAAAGAAGGGGGAAAAAAAAGGGGAAAGGGAGGGGGGGGGAGGGAGAGGGGGAGGGGGGGGGGGAAAATAAAAAAAGGGGGGGGGGGGGGGGGGGGGAAAAAAAAAAAAAAAAAAAAGGGGGGGGGGGCGGGGGGGGGAAAAAAAAAAAGGGGGGGGGGGGGGGGGGGAAAAAAAAAAAAAAAAAAAATAAAAAGGGGAAAAAAAAAAAAAAAAAAAAAAAGGGGGGGGGGGGGGGAAAAAAGAAAGGGGAAAAAACCCCAAAAAAAAGGGGGGAAAAAAAAGGGGGGGGGGGAAAAAGGGGGGGGGAAAAAAAGGGAAAAGGGAAAAGGGGGGGGGGAAAAAAAAAAAGGGGGGGGGAAAAAAAAAAAAAGGGGGGGAAAAGGAAAAGGGAAAAAAGGGGGGGAAAAAAAGGAAAAGAAAAAGGGGGGAAAAAAGGGGGGGGAGGGAAAAAAAGGGAAAAAGGGGGGAAAAAAGGGGGGGGGAAAAAAAAGAAAAGGGGGGGCAAAAAAGGGGGGAAAAAAAGGGGGAAAAAAAGGGGGGGAGGGATAAAAAAGGGGGAAAAAAAGGGAAAAAAAAGGGGAAAAGGGGGAAAGGGAGAAAGGAAGGGGGGGGGGGGGGGGAAGGGGGGGGGGTTTAAAAAAAAAAGAAAAAAAGGGGGGGGGGGGGAAAAAAAAAAAGGTTTAAAAAAGGGGAAAAAAAAGGGGGGAAAAAGAAATTTTCCCCCCCCTTTTTTTTTCCCCCCCCCTCTCTTTCTCTCTCCCCCTCGCTCTCTCTCTCTCTCTCTCTCTCTCTCTCTCTCTCTCTCTCTCTCTCTCTCTCTTTCTCCCCCTCCCTCTCTCTCTCTCTCTCTCTCTCTCTTTCTCCCCCTCTCTCTCTCTCTCTCTCTCTCTCTCTCTCTCTCTCTCTCTCTCTCTCTCTCTCTCTCTCTCTCTCTCTCTCCCTCTCTCTCTCTCTCTCTCTCTCTCTCTTTCTCCCCCCCCCCTCTCTCTCTCTCTCTCTTTCTCCCCCTCTCTCTCTCTCTCTCTCTCTCTCTCTCTCTCTCTCTCTCTCTCTCTCTCTCTCTCTCTCTCTTTCTCCCCCCCCCTCTCTCTCTCTCTCTTTCTCCCCCTCCCTCTCTCTCTCTCTCTCTCTCTCTCCCCCCCTCCCTCTCTCCCACTGTAATTCAGTTAAAATAAACCATGCATCATTTTCCTGAATATATTCCTCAACATCAGATTTTCTGAAAATGATTTTATAAGCCACAGTTTCTCACACAATCTGCCCACACACTGATTAAATATTTATCCCAGGTTAAACCTGCATATTTATGTAACAAGGCATTTATCCCAGGATATGGCAATATAAACAGGTGCAAATTTGCAGATTTAAGTTACTCAGCTACATCAGCATCAGCATGTATTGTATTTTTGCATTGTATAATAAAACCTGGTTACCTGCATGCCTTTGTCACGTGAAACCTTTATATCATGCACGTTTCAGCATCCGCACTCACGAGATCTCATACGTGTAGATTCATGATCTTGCTTTTCTGCATAATTATTCCAGGTTACTGTATATCCTTATTACATTGTATAATTATACCAAAGCCAAACTGAGCCTGAATATCTGTGGCATTTTATACACTAATTATCCAGGTTTAATTCTGCATGAAACTGCAGCCAACATAATTACACCAAGTTATTTATACAGTCTGCAGGATGTAATAAGTTTAATCACAACTGTCATGTGACATTATATGCAAATGTAATCGTACATTAACTAACAGTCTTAATAGATAATTATACCAGGTTAAACCTCGACATTTACACGTTATATAATCAAAGCATGAACAACTCTGTAAACTATTTATTTACAACAGTTTATTTAAACCTGAATATTTCTGTTACTATGCAATTTAACTAGAGTAAAGATTGATATTCAAACCAGATTAGTTTTGTACAGGATAATAGTTTAAAGAGGATAAAAATGCATGTCCTGGAGACGTTCTAATCCATCTATGTTAACCTGTGGTAGTGGACGTTAAACCTGTAAATAATTTATATTAATAATATACAGATTTAAGGTCCACTGTGAAAAATTTTGATCCTGGTTTTTCCACCCTGTAAATCTAGACCTACACCATCTTTACTCACAGAATGTTTATGATCATTTAAACCGGTATGTTGCAGGTTATTATAGCACTGTGTAATGATACAGAGGTAAACCTTTATAGTTTACCATGTTTATAACAGTATATAACAGTTTATACTTGGTAAATTTTATGCAAATGCCTGCACGGTTAGAAAGGTATTAGATCATCACACCACACTGAGCATGTAAATCTGCTTATGTTTTTGGGTGTAAACCTGAGTAAAACCAGAGCAGTGCTGGTGTGTTGTCGGGGTGGCGCAGTATCTGGGGGTAGAAATGCACTTTTCTGGACAAGGTCATGATCGATGCCTCCACCCTGTCGGGATGGATTTCCTGACTGGATGCGTCTCCACAATCAGCGCTGAAAAGGGGCTTCGCTTTTCCACACCCAAATTACTGAGATGGAAAGGGGATCGTATTAAACAGCGGCGAAACGGCAGTCTTTAACAGGTTTCCCACCGCTAAAAGACGGGCTTAGAAAGCAATTCGGCCAATCCGTGACAAAATCCTGTTTATTACTACAAAACCCACCTCACAGGCTGCGCATTTCGCTCCCACTTTCAGCCACTTATTAGCGCTTGTCCTGAAATGCGTGACGCTCTCTGGTGTGGAATTAATAAAAAAATTCTCCATGAACTTGAAACACGTTACAGGCTTTAAATCTCAAATATAAAATGATATTATTTTAACATTAAGAGTCGTTATGCATGATGGGAAAGGAGATATTCTAAAGGTTAATCCAAAACAGCATCCACGACGTCTGTTTAGGAACTACAGACGCACACTAATGAACTTATTAAACACACACACACACACACACACACACACACACACACACACACACACACACACACACACACACACACACACACACACTAAGAAAAAGTCTTGTCTTAAAATGAGAGGCTGTCAGCATAGTTGCAAATATATTGGATTTTTATGCACGTTAACTACCAAGTACATCACAGCGGCAACAAACATTTATATTCTTTACATTTTAATTAGGTAAAGTTAAAAGTATAAAGTTACCCACTTTAAACTTTAGCATCTATGATTTCATTTTCATTTGAGCTTTTTAAAAGAATAAAGTTTATATTCGTGTCTTGTTTAAATAGTAAACAGGGTCAAGCAAAGACCTCATCTCACTTTCCGTTAAATTACTATCTTTAAAAATTATTTAAGTAAAAAAAACTTTTATTAAAGAAAAGTTTACGTTTTTGGTAAAATGTAAAAAACATTTAGTTTAAAGCATGTCTGAAATGTGTAGTGTGAGCTGCCACGCGAGGTGCAGGCGGCTCTCATTGAGAGGCCACGTGTGCGTCTCCAAAAAGCCTCTCCAACTTCAACCACCTCCATTGTGCGTCCAACCCACATGGACGGCGTCCCTCCACATAAAGGGATTTGCAATTTCAAGATATTCCAGCTTAAATGTTTTTGACAGTTCCCTCGCTTTTGCCTCGGCCTGCTTATTTTAACTGTGCCAAATGGGTCACCTTGGGTAGCTGCTCCGCGCGCAAAGGGGCCTTTTTGCGCGCATTCAGCCTGAATTATTTTTTTTTCTCTCCCCCAACTTACTTTCCTTGACGGGGAAACCAGCTGCTGGTCGTGAAAAGACGGCTTATTAATTGTCCTTTGTCATGCAGAATTGCTTGATTTCTAAAGAAACGTACAAAGGCTCCTTTTTTTGCCAGGATTCAAGTATTTTGTTTCGTGCGCCATTTTCAAAACCCCATCGCATCAGCTGCACCGTCTACCAGACTCAGGTACTGACGGGCCCTGCCTCTTTTCTTTTCTTTCCTTTTAATGCTCTTGTAAATCGGGCAGACTGATTTGTTACAAGCTGCTCTTTTAAATCCGATAGATAAGAGACGAGTCTAAGAAAAGCCGTAAATGAAAAATTTAGTTGGAAAGAAAGGCGAGGGCCGAGTCTGCTAGATGGGAGCCCTGTTGACTCGAGGGTCACGTCAACAATTCGTCTTTCTTCTCTTAGAAACTACACTGTAGCCCCCTTCTTTTGCCTTCAATGAATTGATCGGCACAAAATTAAGAATAAATAAATTGAGCATTTTGAGCAGCAGGCTTATATTAAGCTCTCCCTCCCGCCCGCTCCCTTTGCAGAGCGCATAGCCGAGTCGGGGGCTGCTGAAGGGATAAAAGGACGCACGGAGCAAAACGGGACTCAATAGTGCAATTAACAAAATGGTCTAATCCCATATCTTAACAAATGCAAATATTGGAGTTTGGTTAAAAATGTTTAAGTGAAGAATTAAAGGAGAGTTTACAAGAGCGGCCCCAGCATGGCCAAAGGCACAATAACTGGAATAATTTAGCTCCTAAACGTCCTCAGTGGGCTCATTGTTGTCACCGAAGGCTGATGATAAATTGCCAGAGGAGTAAATACCGTTTAAATCCCATTTCAATAAATTAAATAAAGTTTTAACGCTATATAATGAACAGAGGGCTCGCTGCGAACTAAAACGCGGCGCATTTTTTGGGAACCTACTTGTTTACATGGCAATCCCAAACGCGCGCGCGCAACATTTAATAAACAATTATAATCCATTTAAATGTTCTACTGTAAATTAAGTATTGTTAAATTACGGAATGTTACATTTAAGATTGGATCATTTCTTATAGCAAAAAGATTGTGTGCGTTTTACTTATAAAATCCAGCATCTCCAAATCAAAACATTTTGGATTCACGAAGCACGCAGGCGTCACGTTTATGTTAAATAAGTGTGGATACGTAAATTATTTGCATTTCAAATTGACATTTCTTTCCCCCTCAATCTCATTCCATCACATTTAAAGTGATATATGAGGTACAGCACATTAATCATACTGTAATTGTTTGGGTTTTTTCGAACAAAATAATAATTGAATACAGGACCTCACCAAAGCGCGCGCTGCAATCCTTTTAAATAAATTTAAATATCAACATCGATTAATCTGTCCCATTGACTAGTATATTTTATTCATTTGCGCATTATGATCGTCCCCATGCATTAATAAACTGTGCGGTTTTACAGGGAGGGGGATTATCCTGCGTCCCTGGGGAAAAAAATAAAGCCACCGAGGATGAAAAAAAAAACCCTGCCTAAATATTCACGTGTACCCGAGAGTGCTGGATGCCGATTGTTATCCGCGTGCGTGTTGTTGACGAGTAATAGAGAGTGTATAGAGATGCTATAAGACACTTAAGGCTCGCCTGACCTCCATCCTCTTCACTGCAAACACTTGACTCCGATTTTATCGCTTTTAAACGAAACTAAACTCGGAACGCGCGAATATCCGTCTGTTTTCGAGCATAAGTGTTTGAGTATCTGGTTGCAATTTTGAACTACTATAAATTCACTCACAGTATCATGATCTAAAGTTATTCTGTGGTCATTTTTAGCTCTTTAAAACAACTCACGGTTTTAAAAAGTTGCTAAAGTCTCATGTACCTGTATTAAAGCAATTTTAATAAAAAAAAATCGACATTCTGTGTTCTGTACATTAATACTATTCTCTCTCTCTCTCTCTCTCTCTCTCTCTCTCTCTCTGTGTGTGTGTGTGTGTGTGTGTCTTTACCTCTGCATGTGGCGTTAAAGACTTTTTAAAAGCAGGTCGTGTGCGCGCCACACGCGCGTCTCTGCAACTGAAGCTTTGTCTTTGGAGAGAACTTCACCGTTGCACTTCCACATGCACTGCTGTAAAAACTATAAAAGATTTTACACACGCGCGCGCGCTATTACGGATTTCAGGAATAAACCACATGGATTTTGGTGTAAAAACAGAAAATATTTCTGCGCGCAATTTGACGTGTCTCATTAACGTTTAGTGTTAGATACGCCAGATATGTTTGGGAATGAAATTACACATAAATGACAAGATCTACCTAAACTAATATACTGATATATATAACTCTATCAAACTGTGTGTGTGTGTGTGTGTGTGTGTATGTGTGTGTGTGCGTACGTGCGCGCGCGTCTGTTGAGCGAGTGGACATGCACCAACAACAAGAAAATGGACTTGGATGAGGCGCATGATGTGAAACTGTATTTTCATCTACATAACATATTTGGACAAATTTTATTTTAACAAAAAACGTAGCTACATCAGACAGGGAAATTAAGGTCTAGAGAAACATGAGAATGAGACAGAAATTGGAAAAGGAAAATGAATATAATGATAGAGAAAGCTGGGTCTTGATCAACTATTGCAGCTACACCTGCTGCATCTAGACAGACAAGCTAATAGATATAATGATATAATATGATATAATAAATAACTATATATATATTAGAATATTAACTCGGATGCCAATTATTGGTTTATCTCCCCAAAAAATCTATTATTTTATGTATTATTATTTATTTACATAAAGATTAGTGCTCTTTATTGTGGTATTTTCTATTATTAATATATTTTATTGAGGTGTAACTTCATGTGCAGTGAGAATGTTTTTTTTAACTGACACACACACAATATATCACTAGAAAGAAATATTCTTTATTTTCAGCGATATCATTTTAAATAAATAAATATTCTCATGACACCAAACATACAATTAGAGGTGGTGAGATGCTGAGAAGAAGACGGAGAAACCTTCAGCCTTCACTCAAACATCTCGACTGATATGAATTTACAACATAAAAAGATAAAACAAAGGAATAATGACAGACTAAACTTCTATTTTGGAGTATATACAGAAATCCAAACTTTCTGGACATACATAAGAATGAACAGTGTTTTTTAAAGAAAAAAAATGAACTACAATCATACAACATCATACAACATGTATACAGTTATATACAGCATTTTAATGGATTCACTCGAGTGATCCCCTAATTTATATAAACCTCTTTTTTCCTCTTATTTACACATTTTGATTACTACGCACATACAGTCACTTTTCTATTTATATTCAGGGAAATATGATATTTAACTGCTCCTCCTCCTGAAGACAAAGACAAAATTAGCATCATGGCTATAACAACTACGAGCCAGCTTTGCTAACTTTTCTTTCTTAAAGTTTGGGAGGGTTTTGGTCATTTTAGCCACAAAATCTGTGAGGTAAAACCCATACGTAGCTTCTCACATAAGTCAGAAAGTTTTAAGAATGTTTTGGCACTTAGGAATTTAAAACAATAAAGTTGAACAAAAAATAGTGTCAATTTGAGTCAGATTACTTTGAGTCAGTCAGTACAGGAAATATACAAGAAGTCTGAGTCAGTGAAGTGATCTAGTGGGCTTTTATCTCTTTCTGGACGAATGTCAATCACTCAAATGTGATGATTTGAATATTTTTCCTCGGCTAGTCACGACTAAACTATATATATTTATATCTGATGCCATACAATAGCTAGCTGCCTCGGTGCGTCAGAAACCTCATTACGAACCTTAGGAGAAAGTTAAAATGTTGTATACGATCTTCCAAATAAATCGTCCACCATTTGATCAGAATAATGTCGTATAGAAGCGAAGAGAAGCCCACTGTCAGCTACACTCTCAGAAACAGCCTAAAGGAACCAGAGTGTACTTTTCCTTGTCACTGTCATGGTGCCATCAATCATTTCATGGTGTGAAAATGATCCTTAAGGACCACTGATGTACGTTCATCGTTTTACTCTATAACCTACACCATATGCACAGTGGCAGGTGAAAGATACAAAAGATACACCTGTGATGGTACTACACCAGTGACAAGATCATGTACAGGTACAGGTGTCATTTGTACCACACCATATTGAGGGAATTTTTTTTTCTGAAAGCTAAGTTCATCCAGACAAGGCTATACTATCTGACTATATTTTCAGACATGCTAAGGTTTCTTGTTTTTGGTGCACTGGCACACTCCAGCTCCAAGTTGAGCTCCAAACCCCAAATCTAGCACCTGATTTGGCTAATCAAAGAGCTAATGAGTAACTCTGCAGGTGGTATGCTATGGAGCAAGCCCTGTATGAATGTTTACTGAGAATGTTCATGGGCTAACAGAGAGATCAGCGTCCTCCTTTCCTGATGATGAAGGTGACATGGGGGTGTCATCTTCCTCCTCAGAGCACCTCGCAGAGGAACACTTGCAGTGCAGAGAACCCGTTCTGTGGGAACCTCCCTTGCCTTCTTTCTTATGCTTGACACGTCGGTTTTGGAACCAGATCTTGACCTGTTTCTCTGACAAGTTCAGGTAGGTGGCAATCTCGATGCGCCGCAGTCTGGACAGGTACATGTTTGAAGTGAACTCACGTTCAAGCTCCAGGAGCTGCGTGCTGGTGAACGCTGTGCGCATGCGCTTGCTGCTTTGGAGTTGGCTGTTGCTGTTTTCTGTAAAAAAAAAATACAAATAAATAAACAATATGGAGAAAGACAGTTATTGAAATGGTTCCTTAAGACGGTAGATGGCATTAAAAATACTACAGGGTTCTTCTGATGGTTGGTGGTTTTATGTTACTTAAGGGTTCTAACATGAGGTGTCCTGGAATAGAAACCCCAAGTTATTGGGTTCTGCACAAACTTGTGTCATTTACTTGTTAACTACATTTGGTACATAATGAATTCTTTATGAATTCATTTAAATTTGATTCATTAAACAATCAGACTCAGTGTTAATTGATATAAACTATATAAATGCGTACTCACCGAGCGACATGCAGTGGAACTGCCGCGGGTCCGCGACCTGGTACGCGCTCTGGTAAAGTCCCGCGCCGTGGTTCACGTGCACGCCGCTGGAGGGCGAGTGCTGCCGCGAGAGCGCGGATGGGCAGCACTGAGAGCCGAAAGCCGCCGGGAACGAGGCTGCCGCGGCCGCCGCCTTAAGCAGTGGGAGCGCCGGGGGAGCAGGGTGAAGCTGCTGCGACGCCGCGGCCGCCATGCACAACGGACAGAAGCACAGCAGTCCGGCTTTGCGCGCGTGGCACGATGCAGCTGCAGCCGCCGACAGCCCGTGCAGCGCGTGCGACGGGTGCACCGTGTACGGCAGTAACGGCGGCGGCGGATTGTTCTCGTTGCCTTTATCGTTGGCCTCACGCAAAATCAACGAGT
This sequence comes from Tachysurus vachellii, assembly GCF_030014155.1. Classification (NCBI taxonomy): domain Eukaryota; kingdom Metazoa; phylum Chordata; class Actinopteri; order Siluriformes; family Bagridae; genus Tachysurus; species Tachysurus vachellii. The sequence goes on from NC_083485.1 coordinate 16,238,213, forward strand.
CCACAAGAAACGATCGAGGCATCTTCTTTTTATCTTCTATTACTTCTTCAGAATAAAAAAAAAGATCTCCAAAAAAGTTTCTTTCTGCACGCGGATGAATGCAGAAAGTTTCCAAAAAAAAGGTCCCCAGTCTCTCCGGTGATGGACAGCAGAGTGATGCAGCAGAGAAACACTGAGGTTCTTAAATAAGTTCCAGACCACGCATCTCTCTCTCTCTCTCTCTCTCTCTCTCTCTCTCTCTCTCTCTCTCTCTCCCTCAATAGGGTTTTGTGCCTTTTCTCTGAGCATTCACACTGCACGCTTCCCTATTATTTCACTTGTTAACTAAATGAACTGCATAATGTAGTCCATTCTTGTCAGCCCCACCCACACCGCGAGACGCGGCACTGCCCCTTTTTTTGTTTTGTTTTTGTTTTGTTTTGTTTTTTTTTTAAAGTCCGCCTCTTTTTTTTTTTACAGCCTACTATTACTCTTTTAGTGTCATTTTAAACTTTATTATTTTCACCCCACCCATTGATCGCATGGACACTATTGCTCTTTTAATTTCAGATTCATTCACCTGGCCATGAGCTTATTTGTGGGAAGTCTAAAGGGAGACACAGTGGAGGTTCTCACACAGATGCACCTGCTCAGATCACTCACGATGTCCTGTTTCACATAAACATCACTTTAACTGCCAGCACTGTCTATTACAATAGATTTAATGAAAGTAATCAAAAATATTCAAATATTAGACTTTTTATAGAAATCTGTACAACGGTATTGGGGCTCGGACAAAGATCCAATATTTGTTATGAATACAACTTGTTTTTGAGTGAACTGAGCGTCTAAAATAATGTTCATACTCAACAAGTTTCATTAAATAAAACCAAAACTCATCATGCTCATCAAAAACATCAGTACTTGAATTAACACCTGTGTTCAGTCGGTGCTCCTATAACTTACAACTCTTACAATGTCGTGTTAAAATGTTATAGAGCTAAATTAACACATTGTTCACACTAGTTGTAGAGTTGCATTAAAATCTATCCTGTTGGAATTTTACCTACCGTCTGTCTACAAAATTAACACTGTGTAGAATACACGCTCTGTGTTGGATTATTGTCTAAACTGAATTATCATTTAACTGAATTAATCCAATCAATTACACTGTTCATGTAGGATAAAGTCAGCTCTGTCTGGTTAAAGGGTTCTAAGTGGTCTTAGTTAAGTGAAACCTTCAGTTCTCAGGGTTTCTATATAGAACCTCAGGGTTCTTCCAGAAGAACAAACACAATAAACCTCTAGGTGTCAAAGTTTAACTCCCTCCTGAGTGTAGAAGTTTTTATAATATTATGAGAGCTATTAACGCTATAAAATCTTAACAAGATTAACTTTAACACTACAAAAGTGTTCAAGTGTAAGTGTTAATATGACAGTGTGGATTTTATTCTGTGATTAATTAGTTAGGTCCTAATATAAGAACGTTTGTTTTTTTATAAACACTAAATGAAATTCAATTAAAACAAATTGTATAAAAAGCTGTGACCCAGAGAACACTGCGGTTCTTCCTCATGTGTCTGAATATAAAATGATGAGAACCGGACGAGTGTGGTGTCGTTTCTGCTCAACACCGCATGGATGTGTGAGGCCGTGCGGTTAAACCGTGGTGTTTAATTCGTGTGTGCGGGCCCCCACCGGCCCCAGGAAAGAATATATAAAAATAACCAGGTTTTCACTGCCTCCGGATTGAATTGAATGTCATTGTAGGGAGTTGTGAATGCCAGAGAAAAGAGGCTCGCATTAAAGTGTGTGACAGCACAGGACGGACACACACAAAGGGACCGAACACCCCACCCCCTCCCCCTGCACTAAACACACACACACACACACACACACACACACCAGCCTGCCTTGCTCTAATTCAATTAAGCAATAGGAACATTTTCTTTCTGTTTATTGCCAACAAACAAGACATCCATAAGGAAGAGGGAGAAAAATAGAGAAGGAGACGTTAAGAGGGACGTTTCTCAAACACGCCCACAAACCATTCAGTTGTTATAACTTTCCGGAAAACTTTATCAACAGTTTACACTTGACACTTAAATATGAATGAAAAATGAAATTCCTGATCCATATTACACAAATATTTAGATCGATTTATCCAGCAGAATGTTGATTAATCTAAAATAAATGAGACAGGATCGTTCGTAAAAGATTGTGTAATCAACGTCAATCCATTTGATCTGGATTTACTTCATTAATTTATGGAACATTAATAGAAAATAAAAAAACCCTAAATGATTCCCATTTAATTGTGAATTATGTGATCACATCGGATGGAACTTCTACATAATATAGCATAACTTATTTATTTATTTGTTTGTTTGTTTGTTTGTTTGTTTATTCATTTTTGGAATGTATAACTTTGTCAAGAGGTAAAATGTCAACAGATTGACTAAGCTCATAGTAAAACTTTGAATAAATACATAAACTAACTAACTAATAAATAAAAAATAAGCTAATTTCAAAAGGAGACTTTATTTTGATAAACCCCATAATGTAATCATAGATATTTTAAAGCTGTGGATGAATAAATAATTTGAAAGTGAATTGCTTGGTTTGATAAGTAAAAGTGAGGAAACCGTGTGGAATAAACGGCCGACTGACCAGCGTCCTTTACGCCTATCGCCTCAGTGGTCATGCTTCAGTGCTGATGTAAGCCATGAATCCTCGACACCTTAACAGAACAGTTCGGCCAAAAATGAAATGTCCACAATGTCCCCTTTCACCCTTACACGTCAATCAGCCAGGATGTGTTCAGTGTCTGAAGTTTGCTTCTTCTTCTTCTTACTTTTCACTGGAGCTACCAGATGAGGGTGTGATAATAATGAGTATGTATGATGCTAAACTGGTAGATGGAAACTTCCATTATTCATAAAAACTACAGAAACAAACTTCAGACCCTGAACATGTTGACTTTATAAATGTACAAAAAAAAAAAAAGAAAAAAAATCATTCGAGAACAATGTGAAGTTAAAATGGATAAGGACGAGAAACGCAGACCTGCAGGTCCACTTCCCACTTCCTGTTCGGCTGAAATGACAGGAAAGTGGTGGAAAATATTTAGAGTGGAGAGATGCCTGCTGTTAACATGCTTTAGCAGCTCAAGCTTCAGTAATGGCATTGAATGTGTTCACACACACACACACACACACACACACACACACACATTCAATGAGCTCAGGCAAAAATCACAGCACCGTGTCACTACACTGCCCCTCATAGTGGGGATCACTACGTGTGTGTGACAGTGTTTCACTGTTCTCAATGCTAGATGTCTGTCTGTCTGTCTGTCTGTCTGTCTGTCTGTCCATTCATCAATTAATTCAGCAAATCAATTCATCTGTGTATCTATAATTAACACTAATATGCAGAAAAGGGGTTTTGGGAAGAACAGATGATCACACACACTCACATGCACTTTAACACACACACACTTTCACACACAATCACACACTTTCACACACATGGTAACACCTGTGTGTTAATGAGCTGATGAAGCTGGAGACACACTAAACTAAAAAATATTGGGGAAACAGTAGCATGCGTACGCACACGCGCACTCACACACACACACAAAAACATGCACACACACACACAAACATGCACAAACGCACACAAACATGCACAAACGTACACACACCTGTCTGACAGCCCTGACAATTAGGGCCACAGGCGTTCTCTCGTTTTGCACACGATGCTTTTCAGTGCAGAACCGAGAACCGCTATGTGCTAATGGCTCATTGAGTTCCGAACCGAGCCTTGAGCAGGTAATGGACTGCGAGACACGCTACAGCCATTTGCTTTATTCACTCAAAATGACCAGAGAACCCCAGCTATATCCAAGCGTCCATCCATCCACCCATCCACCCATCCCTCTGTCCATCAGCACACGGGGAATCACCACTCCACTCATAAAAGGGTGTAATTTGGTCGCAACTTTGCTGCGTCATGTAATAGCGGGTCTTTAGCTGACAGATTAGAAGCAATTAAACCCTTAAACAAGCAGCAAGCAGGTACAGAGAGAGAGAGAGAGAGAGAGAGAGAGAGAGAGAGAGAGAGAGAGAGAGAGAGAGAAGAAAAGCAAAAGATAACCAGAGAGCTGAAGGACTGAAAGACATGGAGAAGGAGAGAAAGAGTTAAATGAATGAAGGAAAGAGGGAGCTGCAGAAAGGAACAGGGAAAGAGATGATAAGATTAAAAGGAGGGATAAGTAAAAACAAAGAGAGAAAATATGAGAGAGAGAGAGAGAGAGAGAGAGAGAGAGAGAGAGAGAGAGAGAGAGAGAGAGAGAATGACTAACAGTGAGAGATGAGGAGAGATAGAAACAGAGATAGAAAGTTAGAGGTGATTAGAGGGGATTGAATCTGTGTGAGCAAAGAAGACAATGTGGTTCATTTCAGGCTGCATCACTCAGAGCACTGACATAATCCTTTACTATACTGAGTACATTACAGCTTTATAACAGATTATAAAGGTAATTCTTCTTTCTTTAAGTTACACTGAATAACAATACTGAATTTAGGGAAAGAGAGAAATTTCAAAACACACACACACACACACACACACACACCCAGAGTGAGAGAGAGAGAGGAAGAGAATATCCGTGAAAGAGAGTGTGAGGTTGAAAGAGCTCCAGGAAGCTCATCCTCATTTGTTCTCTCCACTGGAGGCCAACAAATAGCTTTGACCTTGGCAAGGACCAGGGACACTCTGCCCTCTAGAGGACATGCCAAACACAACAGATTTACTGAGAGGGAAGAAACGTCCAGGCAAAGGTTCAGATGCTTCTGCACTCAGAGAGACACATAAAGAAACAAAATAGACAGAAAAAGAGAGAGACAGAGAGAGAGAGAGAGAGAGAGAGAGAGAGAGAGAGAGAGAGAGAGAGAGAGAGAGAGAGATACAAACAGAGAAAAAGAGAGAGAGAGAGAGAGAGAGAGAGAGAGACAGAGAGAGAGACAGAGAGAGAGACAGAGAGATACAAACAGAGAAAGAATGAAGAAAAGAGAAGAAATACTGGAAGTATGCCTGTGGAAGTGAAAAGTGTGTGTGTGTGTGTGTGTGTGTGTTAGTCATATACAATTGTAGAGAAGTTATAAGGTCACTAATAATGCAACTCAGCCCTGTGTACATTCTATACATTATACATCCATTTTTTTTCAGTTTTACTGAGTTGAAATCATAATCAGTTCAGACTGAATAAACAAGTAAATGGAGTCAAGATGGAGGGAAAAGGAATCCTCTGAGCCAGTTGATTGGTGTGTATCTCTCTAGACTGATCGCCTCTGCTTACGGAGCTACTTCATCCATCCTGATGTTCTACCCCTGGTTGGAGTCTCGTGGTCACCCTGCTGGGGGATTGCTCTACATGGTCAGTCAGTCACTCATGGGGTTGTTGTGGATGGAGTCGCCTGGAGACTGTCATGCATTAAACCAATGTTGTGTCAGTCAGCTGTATGGTCTGGTCTTAGTGTTGGGTCTGTGGTGAACTCAGAGTTTGTGTTGAGCCATTAGTTTACTCAGCTACAAACTGTTGTAGGTCTGAGTCTGGTTCCTCTCAAAGTTTCTTCCTTGTGTCATCCACCATCACCTCAGACTTGATCATTAGGGAGAGATATTAGAGAAAAATCGTAACTTAATTTTAAACTTTCTTTCTTTATTTATTTATTTATTTATTTATTTATTTATTTATTTATTTATTTATTTCTGTTTCTATACTTCTGTAAAGCTGTTTTAAGACCATTGTTAAAAGCACAATCCAAATCAATTGAATGTTTTTTTTTGCCATTTGTTTCACCATGAAGTGAATTTTGAATGAATTTCAGAGTCCTAATAACAGACACACTGCGCACACTTTAATAGCTAGTTGTAAATTCGAAGTCATTTTTAGACAATGAGTAAAAAACACAGAAATGCTACAACTTTGGGATTAAATCTGAGGTGTGATGAAAGACGGGATTTCAGATTCAAATCTTAATTTACATTCTAGCACCTAATGTCCTTCCACTGGAGTCAGAAAGCGTGAGTGTGTGTGAGACATGTCGCTGATCTGATCTGTGCCTGGAATGCAATTCGCCTCATTTGTAAGTCGTTTGGAAAAAACAGTGCCAAGAATCAGTTCGGCAGAGCACAGAAGCTCACATTCACCACGATACATCAACACCATGGGATGTGCTAATTATTTACACCAAAAAATGTTCAAAATGAAGCCAGAATTGACCAAAAAAAAAAAACCCAAAAAAACTGTAGTTTGAAATAAAGCAAAAAAGTAAAAGTATTTTGTAATTTAACTTTAAATTAAAAGTTTATATTTAAATGTTTGTATTTATCAAAAAAATACATATATTTTTATGTTTAGCACTGTGAAGCATGTGCACTTTATTAAATATGCAACTAAATAAATAAACAAACAAATAAATAAATAATATGGCAACACATTTGTTATTTTTTATTTTATTTTGTTGTTTTTTTCCCCCATGGTTTTGTAGTAACACTTCAAAATGCATTATTATTATTATTATTATTATTATTATTATTATTATTATTATTATTATCATTATTATTATTATTATTATTATTATTATTATTATTATTATTATTATTATTATTATTATCACCTATAATTGTTTGAGCAGCTGCTATCAGAGTGTCTGAAAAGCGAGTGTAAACGAAAATGGAAATGTAGACACTTTACATTCTATTTACATTCTATTAATAAGCAGGATGTAAATTCTGAGGTAATTTGAGAGTGAAGAGTCCGAGGTGATGCTAAAGCGAAGATACAAATCAGTTTTCTCTGGAACGATGACGTTTAGGTGTGGCACCGTGAAGTGTCTGAGCTCACATCTTCTCAAAGGAGGCAGAATATTTTGTATAAAAAATATATAAAAAATGATAAAATGAAAGATCTAGTCAGGTAAATGCTGAACGTTTCATTTTGTCTCATGTAAAATCAGTAGGTTTTACATTTATCTGATGTAAACCCTGGAGGTTGTACTGGGGCTTATGTAAAGTTCCCTAAACCTTTAATACAGTTCAGTTCAGAGGTTAATATTCGACTGTTTGTACTGCATTTTATTACTGCGAACAAACATCAAACCGAGTGGCATTTATTTTAAGTTACCACAAGCTCACGTTTTATTAAAAAAAACAGTGGTGGTGAAATTTTTCAACCAACAAAACATTTCATAGAGCATCAACAATCTCAAATTTCTAATGCATTGAATGTCAGGTTTCGATGCTCTACAGACGTTCAGTCTGTTTTCCTCGGATCATGATCATGCTGTCCATCTGTCCTTCTGTCACTTTGAACTTTTCTTCACTGATTTCAGCCCGGTGGCATCAGCCACTCCAGGATTTGTTACACCTTCCTGCCCTTGGTGCAGTTTGGTTCTTCTCCACACAAACCCTTTACCAAGGATTTAGAAATCATCAGATATCAGGACAGTTCTGCAGAAGCTGACATCACTCTGTCTGTTCTTTCGCATGTTTCTCCTGTGATTTCTGATTCTTCAGGCAGATGATTGGTTTCTGCTGCTTTACTGTTCCTCTGGACTTCAACGCTCCTCGATCCTGTTTTGAATAGTTTGTAGTACGCCGTATCTGGTCATTCTGGATGCCTGAAGAAATCATTTCCGCTGTTCACATCATCATCGTGTTTTTGATTTCACTCACAGTTATTCTGCTCGGTCTGCTGGTGGTCTTTCTGGGCCTGTGCTCTACAGTGGAAGTCCTACATCTTACAAAATATTAATAAAGATATCCAACCATGGAGAAGGAAGACTGAATTTATTTGTTGATCATGTGAACAGAGGGGCCGTCTTTAGGGACGAAGATTTTAAACACAATTTTGCAATGTCTTTTAAACTGATTGTAGTTTTTATGGACGTATGAAGTCAGTTACATTCATGTTCATCCAGGTCTGATAGCAGAGTAACAACATGGTGTAGTTTATCACATTAACTGAAGATTAACTGTGACAAGCACAATCGGATTAAATGCCCAAATACTTTATAATATTTTTTGTCTCATTAAAGTTTAAGTATATCTATTATTTAGGTATATTTTAGATATTTCAACATAATATATTTTGGGGGAAACTATTCTCTCTATTATTTTTTTTTTAGATTTGTGTCTAAATTCTTTTTAGGGCTAAATTCTTTTTGTCTGAACATGTAGAAGTCAAAGGATGTAGAAGGGATTTAAAAAAGAGAAAGAAAAATAAACACAAAATATGTGTGTATGAGAGAGAGAGAGAGAGAGAGAGAGAGAGAGAGAGAAATAAATATCTACAAAACAGAAAAGCAGCCAGAGACACAGAGAAAAGGGAAAAAAGAAAGACACATTATTTTCACGCCTCTGTATTTTGTTGTTGTGACTCTTTTGCAGCTGCTTCTGTCTCTCTGTCTGTCTCTGTGTCCATCTCTCTCTCTCTCTCTCTCTCTCTCTCTCACACACACACACACACACACACACACACACACACACACACACGGTTAATAAAACGGAATTAAGTGAGCTCTGTGTTCATCGCTTTTGGGAGTCAATGGTTTCCGTATGGTGTAAATTATTCATGGCTTCAGGACTCTATGGCAGTGCGACAGGTTGAAGTGCGCTCTCTATGGAAAGGTCTGTTGTGTAACGGGATTTAAGGTCCCACTGGGGCCGGACACGGCAGTTTGACCGGGGCCTTCGATGGGTCCCCCTCCTAATCCTACCCCGGGGGCAACAGCACAGATTGCAGGTTCCCCCTCTTTTATAAGAATGAACACTGAATAGTGCTGATTATCTTTCATACGCTGAGCAGCCACCAGCCTCGGCAGATGACACTGTTACAGCCATCATGACTGGTGATGTATTAAGCGTCAAGTGTGTGTGTGTGTGCTGGGGGGTATAAAGGGTTTAAGTGCTTTACAGCTTCAATGTAACTGGATTATAGTTTGGAAAACAGTCAGTTAGATGTGTGAAATACGCTTTTGGACTCACATTAAAGATGATGTGTGTTACAGCTCCAGACGCGACCAACAGGTCTGAAAGAAAGCAGAATGAAGCCTTATTTATTTACATTCTCTTCTTTCCATTCTTTATATCACACTTTGTCTGCTCAGCTAATCATTTATATTATAATTTGGTTCCTAAAATGGTTCTGTGTTTATAGATGCTCCTACAAAGCTGCTGCAAAAACTTTAAGTGCCATGCTGTAAACCCAAACATGGTTAAGGTGAGTTCTGTGTTAGCTTCTCAGGTTCATGACCTCTGAAGATGAAATGTTTAGCTCATGAATTTTGGTACAATTCTTCTGTTTCACAATATGATGGAACTTTCGTTCAAGCTAAACCGCTAGCTACTAATTTAAGCCGTGTGTTCATATTTCCTAACCTGGCAACAGCGAGCACATTCCATTATTTATAGACAAATATATTTTTTAATATTGTCTATTGCCGGCTAGTCGTGCTGTTTCTGTGACTCGTCCCTCTGCAGAATTTACCTAAACGCTTCTACAAGCTGGTCTGACTAGCCACTATTCTGCAGACTCATTTAGGAGTGGAGTCACAAAGTACTTAGAAGCTGTTAGTTACATTTCCGATAGCGAAGGCTTTTGAGAAGCATCACGTCAATGTTTGCGAGGCTTCTGTCCTTTTCCATGCCGTTGTGAATGTACAGTGTCGAGATAAAAAGCTAGCTAGTTTGCTAACATCAGTCATAAGCTAATTTAAAATGATAAAACATTTACTATTATTTCTACAATAGACTTTCATAACCGAACACATCCATAATTTAAACAGTATAAACGATCCTCGTGCCGTGAGAAGGTGCCTTAGTTTAATATGTATGTAGTGATGTGTAAAAGTAGCTCAATAGAACGTCTTGTTCCTAATGTTCCTAATGTGTGATTACATTTATTATATCAACTAATGGCTTTCAGAAGTCTGACGGAAACCTGTGATGTTTTTTTCCGTGTCATTGAACCGAATGTTCTTGTTTTATTTCATTTACAGCCGTAGTCTATAAATATGAGAAATTCATGTGGAACATAAAGACATGAAACCTGAACGCTGACGTACTGAAACGAATCGCTTCAGCCTCAAAGCCAGGAGAGAAGATGAGGTATTATTACTAATACGCTTGTTTGTGCAGTGACAGTTATGAAATCTGCAAACTTGATGAAACCCTACACAGCTATTTACCGTCTCTAATCGACTTCATACACAGCTTAAAGTTACAGCTTTACCCTTGACGTAAGGTATGAGAACGTGTATTAATATAAACGCTCACTACTGTCAGAAGATCTACTGTATCAACACTCGAGTCTATGGTATAAATGCAATAAGCCTGAACACTGAGCTATCTGATTAAAAAAAGTGAAGACAGTGTTCACTTTAGTTTCCGAGCCAAGGTCACTCGGACTCCAGGAGAGCTGCAACTTTTACGGTCCATGCAAAATAATTTCCAAGCTATTTTCAAAAGCAAACGTCTCTGAAGTTGACTTATAACCTTCAAAGCCAAAGCCCCAAGCGCTCATTAGCTCGTCCGGTCTCGTGAGTCTGCCCAGCTGATAGATGAGCCTCAGAATGCTTAATATCATATTGTGCATCTTGAATTGGCTTTTGATGTGAATCCATTGGTTATGGTACAGAAACGATTGAGAAGTCGCCCTTTTTCTCCCCATTTCGCCATAAAAAGCTTTGACGTTCTCCTCAAAAGGGGTTTGTCCTCCCTCTATGGAAGTTAGTTTCCAATTCAGTGGACTTTTTGGTCTTTCAAAAAACGCTGGGTCAAACTAATGAATTTAATGAACTCTCTCTGACACAAAAGGCACCGTTTTGGCATTTGAACTTTCCCAAAAGCAGACGGGCAGGTCAGCAAACTCTTTCAAGCGGTTTGTACACAAATGTGACAGAGTGTTTAGAGCGAGGCGCTCTTCAGCGTACCCCTACTGACAAGTTTGTTCAGAGTGTCGCTCCTCTCGGCTATTGTTCACCCATTCTCAAGCAGTTCCTCTTTCACTCCCTAACACACTCCCTAACAACAAAAGTGGAAGAATGTGAGCACATTTTCACCAACTTTTCACACACACATACACACACACACACACACTCACACACAAACTGACAGCTGAGAGCTGGCCTGGAAAAGCATTAACTCTTTTTTCTCCTTCCTCTTTCCGCCTACTCTCTCTCTCTCTCTCTCTCTCTCTCTCTCTCTCTTTCTCTCTCTCTTTCTCTTTACCTTTATCTACATCTCCGTATTGTCCCGTTCTTCATCTTTGCTGTCTAAGTCTGGTCCAAGAGGGGCGGAGAGAGGGTTAAAAAGGAGAGAAGCACAAGACAGGAAGAGGGAGGGATGAAGGGAACAAGTCCTGAAGCACCTGCTGTCTGATGTATGATGCTTTAATGAATCAATTTCACTCCCCGAATCAGAAAAGAAAAGTCAGAGTAAACGAGCTCCTCACAGCTAGATGCCAAATTCTGTTCAGTTTTGATTAAATGATCACCAGCAAACTTCTTTACATTTACTGAACGAATACAGAACACTGCAATAAAAACATTTCTCCTTCTTCTTCATCTTCTTTTATTCCCTTTCTTTTCTATTTCATTCCTTAATGGAACCTTTTCTTTTTATTATCATTTGTGCTTCTTTCCTCCATCTATAATTCTTTGTTATTTCTGTCTATCCCTCTATTCTTTCTTTCCTTACTACATTATATCTTTCCCTAATTTTATCCCTGAATTATTCCATCCAACTTCCTTCCTTTCAGTCTGTCTTACATCCCTATAAAGAAGTGAATAATGTTCCAACCCTTAGAAAAACTTTCTCCTTATCCTACATGTCTCCATCATACCATCATTGCTCTTTCCTTCGTCTATTCTCTTTTTCGTACCATACTGATCTCAGATTAACTCTATATCTGCTTTCATACACTTGCAGTGTATTTTGATCTCCAGTGTAGCTGTTAGAAGCTCAATCTTTCTTACTTTCAACTCAAAATCAAACTACATTTTGTATTGTGTTTGTAATGTCGCCTGTTTGTTGTGGAAGATCGTGACTCGGCAGTACGCAGCATTTCATCAGATAAAGTGTAAATCTGAAACGGTCTTTGATGCTCACACACACACACACACACACACACACACACACACACACACACACACACAGTAGAGTAAGCAATAATAAAGCACTCTGTGTGTTTGCACTTCATCAATAACACATTTATTCCTACTTATTTAAACATTTAGTCACCGGGATTCCAGCTGTTTGATGTTGACATTCAGGTCACAATTAATGAAGATTAATGAGTCCATTTGTATTCAGAGCAGCTGACTGAAGCGCTAACCACATTAGCCTTTAGCTTCATAACAGCGCAGTGGGCCGAGTTTGGCATGAGAGACTGTACTGGCACGAAACTAAAGAAAGGCAGCGTTGTCACAGTGAGAACTACACACACAGGGTGATGAATAAAAAATCCCCCCCAACTCTGAGAAAAAGGGTGCATTTGCATGTGCAAGAAAAGCGGCCTGAATCATTTTCATAACCCAATATCCCCTTTTCTTCCCAAATCTCTATGGAGTGCTTTGTGTTTTGGGGCTACCTTTTGTTTAAGTTTGCGTTTGATTTTCTTTTTTTTTTCTTTCTTCCTCATTCAATCTTGCATCTGACTTCTCTCTCTCTCTCTCCCTCCATCCTAATGACCAGGGTGACCATTCTCATTCGCTTTCCCTCTGTCTTTGTGTTTGTGTGTGTGTGTGTGTGTGTGATGTCAGTCAGCTGAGGGCACTGTGCTCAGGGTGTAAAATTTGTTGGGTGTGTTCTTGTGGACGGGTCACTGGGCATTAACGGTGGCTCCCAGCCTTCCTGCAGATGCAGCTCTATTGAGACGGACGACACGCGGCAGGACGCATCCCAATTCCCCCTCCTTTCCCTAACTAAATAACTATATATATTTATACTTTTCTGATACAACACTTATAGTAGTTCAAACTAGTCTGCTTGCAATGCCTCAGCTGTGTGATTGTGGTAATAATTCGAACCCAGACTGAACCACCTCAAATGTCTGCTGTCACATTTCTACTCAGTCTGTCAAACAAAACAAGAGCTGCTGAGTTTTTATAAACAAATTGAGTGCCCTGCTGGTGCCACTTCCATGCCAAGACCAAAAAATAAAAAAACAGAGACCACAAAGAGAAAGAAATGCTTTAAAAGACCACACGCAACTGACGATTACTATTATTGAGCACAATTGTGCACTGACGACTCTAAACATACGCAAACTTTTGTATTTACCTTTTAATACCTATGATAAATTAACGCCACACATTTAACACTCGTACTTTATCACACTTGTACTATAATAATGATTTCACAATGAACAGGAATAAAATAAACCATATACAGAAGAGTTAGACAGGGAGTGATGGTGTCGGAAGACGGCCATGGTCTAAAAGAATATCTAAAATTATATATTTATATCTTTATATAATTATAATTATACATTATTATTATTATTATTATTAAAAGTGTGAATATTACAATAAATTAAACTGTTATCGTTCTTTGTTATTATTGAAAAGGTTCTACTCCTTACATTTCCATTT
>NC_083485.1:16256849-16284349 GCF_030014155.1 Tachysurus vachellii
TAAATAACTACATTACATTTAGTTACATGCAGCTCGTATTAATAATCCTACAACATGGAATCAGCGTGAGTCAAGTGGCCATCACTACTGCAAGAGCAATCAGAAACGTTCTAGATATTTCATCAGTGTAAATCCGATTTAAATCAAATCAAGTGAGGAAATCAAGTAAATCATTACAACTAGCTTTAATATCACGTTTCATTTTTTAAAATCAATTTCTTTAAACAAAATAGAATAAAATAAATAAATTCATAAATGAATGAATACTTTAAACTAACCCGGATATCAGACCTGTATTTTTCTTCTTCAAACAACACGACATTTCTTGTATATTTTATAACCAAAATACATTTAACATTTTCATATTTTTTGTATTTCAAACAAAGTTTAATTTAAATACTGGGAAACTGTAGTATAAAATAAAAGTCTAACTCTTTTCAGTCACGGTCTTTAATCTCATATAAAGATATTCATAGCTTCGTTAACTAATCAGTAACTAATTCTGAAAGCAATAACGCTAAAAAATGATGGTTTTTTTAATTTAAAATTATACAAATTAATACCTCCCTCGATCAAAGCAACAGGTCAGACTAAACTAAAACTGCCTGTTTGCTCCAGATGAATTCTAACAGTTGAGATATATTCGATGTGTGAAAATTAGTTTATATGATTTTGAACCGCAAGTTTAATGTAGCTGACAAGTAATAATAAAAAATCATAAAAACCTCTATTTTAGAACAGCGCGCTATGTACTTAGTGTCAGACTTGGAAAAGAGACATGGCTTAAAGTTATAAGGTGGAGGTTTAAAGAACCGATTAGAACTGATCTTGTCGTATAAAATAGTTAACAAATTTATTCACATATATATTTTTTTTATTTAATTCTGCTGTACTGAATTCTGCAACACTTCTGAGTAAATCTCTGAGCTTGAATTATTTAGTGATATAATTTCATGGCTCCAGCCGTATAAACCTAACGTATTACCTGCAGCTGATGGACTACATTTTCATTTTTGGCCGTTAATCCGAGTCTCTGAGTGACTCTGTTTATTTCTGGCCAGTTTTAATGCACCAAACATCCCGTTGGAGTATCGCTCCACATTCCAGCTGAATTTAATTATATGACTTTTTGCTATATTTTAAAAAGCCACTGGGCTATAAACACTACCTCCCTCCTGCTCTCCACACCGCGGTATTGTTCTGAGGTCGCTCTCGTGCCCGCTGGGTTCCACTGCTGCTGGCTTCCACTCCTACGGTGCATAATGAACAAGCAGTTAATTAGATAATTAGCACTATTACGATCTGCATTAAGATTCAATGGCGGTGCAATTAGACCAATTAAACAGCTCATGGAAACATGTTATATTTGCATGTCGCATTGATAACACAGTGACGATGGTTTTTGGCAGAGAAATTAAATTTAAATTTTACAGGAAATGACTAGAAAATTATTTTTTAGCTCATTCTACTTGAGGAGAAAAAAATGTTAAAGGTAACTTAGGATTATATTTCACTTCTTTTTGCAGACAGGATTCGGGTGTTAGGATGGTGGATTAACATACACAAATAGATGTACATACTTGACTGCTTAAATATTTGCATTATGCATATCCAAGACAAGAACCAGCTAAAACACATCTCAGGACATGTGATGTATCTCCTGCATTAACACAACAACACAACAACAAACTGTGCGGGTTTTTGTTGTTGTTGCTGTTAAAGCAGTCAGGAACCGTAAAACTATTAGATATTATAGGGATATTATAAGACTCTTATTATACAGAAAAATGTTTACATTTCTTATATATTCTAAACCTATAATAATAAAAAGAAAAAACCCAACAAGTTTAACCAGCCCAGTTGCTTTCCAAGATAATATAAATATCCAAAATACATTTAAGTATTAAAGTTTTAAAAAGCTTTTGACTATAAATTGACTATAAAGCAAGAGAAATTGATTGATGTCATATCTCTACTCCCAAACTATAACTAATATTTCCTGCAGTTACATCAGCGACTCTACTTTTTATAGCATCCATGTAATACACTTAACACCAAAGAGCTAAAAAGCCTTAATGGTTTGAGAGACTTGGTGTCATCTTACAGCTCTTTCCTGAGAAAAGGAGAGTTTACGAGCCAATGTTTATTAAAACTAATGAATTAGAGCTTAGATAAATGTGGTCTCTAACTAAACGCATGAAACTAATTTATCCCCTTTGTGTGTGTGTGTGTGTGTGTGTGTGTGTTTATACAAACAACTGGATGAAAGTGAGTGCTGAAAATGTTAAAGTGCTGCCCCCTATTGACACTTCAGAGAAACAGCTGAAGAAGTTTGGACACTAAACATGCAGCTTATTTCTGTTGGACTGAACCTAAGTGAGGATCTGACCTATAAATGTGAGGAAACCTTAAATCCTTATGATGTGTGATATATGTTTTATATATATATATATCTAACATATGTGTGATATATGTTATGACACCTGTTTTCAATAAAAAAAGTGGGAAAAATCAGATTTTCATTCAACTGACCCTCTTATGTTAAAAAAATGTTAAGATCAGTTAAAAATACTCGAGGGAAAAATCACAACGTCCATCTTTAGGCAAAAACGACGATCAGCTCAGGGAAGGAACGTACCGGACACCTACATCATGCAAAACAGCACTTGGTTTAGAATTTTGTCTGTGAAAAATAAATCTATAAACTATATTTGTGAATAAAGGTGAGGAACTGAACATCACAATAAAGTGCATGTTTGACAACCTTCATTTTCTTACTTTTCTTCCTGCTGAAATCACTCTAACCCTAATGTTCTGACCCCAAGAGCATGAAGGTTTAATTTAAAAGTGACACAATTTAGACCTATAAGATAATGCAAACATTACTTTAAATATATATCCAGTCCAAAACTCAAAACGTCAGACACAAATGATTGAGTACATTTGAGATGAGGAGAATACTTTGCTGGACTTTACATCTGAATCAGGTGTCTACACAGTGACCTGTGCAAATAGACCAACAAATGAGCACCTGCAGATGTGTCAGAATTCATATTATAATGTGTGTGTGTGTGTGTGTGTGTGTGTGTGTGCGCTTTGCATGACTGTACAAGCATGCATAATGTGTGTTTTTGAACTCACTGGTAGGACGAAGAGTTTTGGTCCTTGTATGGCCACTCAAATCCGAGAGGAACGGACTGTGTGTATTAGAGACGTCAAAAAAAAAAAAGGCAAAGGAGGGCAGTAATGAATTTGGGGCGAAATGAGTGTTAATGGCACTGGCATTACTCGTAGTCCACATAACAAATTATTGGAAATTTGACAAGCACACCAATTTATCTCTTCATGCCCGGTGGGAGCGCACTGGAGTCCTCTTGTGCTCGCCACGGCAAGACAATTTCGACTCATTTTCCTATTTATAACAATAGAACCAGCCATTAAGACAAATTAATGTCATTATCAAGTCGCCATGAAAATGACAACTAGCGGCGTTTCGAGCGGGCTTTAGTGGGCCATTCACCATAATGAAATCCGCTGTACAGCAACTGAAAAGAAACACTCCAAGTAATTATTTTCTAGTAGCTTGTTTGTCTGCCGGCCGTTCGTTTGCTTTCAGCCCAATTATGGAGCGAGCCGAGCCGCGGAGGCGCGCAGAGAGGCCTAATTGGCCAATTAGCGGCCCGTTCCAGGGCTTTTAGCTCCGGTAGAGTGGATAGAAAGAGAGAGTGTGAGAGAGAGAGAGCATGAGAGACAGAGAGATGCTGGGAGTAACAGAGAGAGAGAGAGAGAGAGAGAGAGAGAGAGAGATGGTGGGAGTAAGGGGGGGGAAAGTAGCAGAAGAGTGTTCTACAGAGCTACACATACCTGGTCACTCAAACACAACACTTCATTACACACACAACACATATGTAGAGGATACACACCTACATATAATCAATCACATATAATAATAAACAACAACAACCACACAACCAGAGCCACACCAAAACCCTAGTGTCCAAATGTGACAAGAGACCAGTCAAGTTACTAGTTAAATAAACTAGTTTAGAAAACACAACCACTAATTTACGGCACATCGTGTGCCTTAAAGTTATCAGGCTGCTAAATAAAGGTTGATCTGAGTCACGGGCTGAATAAAAGGAGAAAATAATCTTCTTCATAATAATGTTTCCTGCCAAATTAGTTATACGACGAAGGTACAAGAACAGTACAATGATATATGATAAATTATACTAAATTATACATTTAACTTTTAAAGGAATTATACACACATATCACCTCAGTATAGAGAGCCATTAAGAGAGAGACAGAGCTGCTGATTAATTTGTCTGACAGTAACACAGTTGAAAATCACAGGATTTTATTAAAGCGCTCGATCTGATACTTTCTAGGAGACGCTCCACATGAACCATATAAGAAATGTTTAAGGTTTTCTAAAATGAAATGTATATATAATATTTATGGAAGACGTTTCCAGTGTCTGCATGTTCTACAGTAACTGTCTGAGGCAAAGCTGTCACTTCTGAAATCTTTGGGACAGAGGAGTTTGAGGGCAGAGGAGATTGAGGACAGAAGCGTAATGAGGACAGATGAGTTTGAGGACAGAGGAGTTTGAGGACAGTTGAGTTTGAGGACAGAAGAGTTTCAGGACACAAGAGTTTGAGTACAGAGGAGTATAAGAACAGAGGAATTTGAGGACAGAGAAGTTTGAGGACAGAAGAGTTTGAAGACAGAAGCGTAATGAGGACAGATGAGTTTGAGGACAGATGAATTTGAGGACAGATGAGTTTGAGGACAGATGAATTTGAGGACAGATGAGACTGAGGACAGATGAGTTTGAAGACAGAGGAGTTTGAGGACAGATGAGTCTGAGGACAGAGGAGTTTGAAGTCAGAGGAGTTTGAGGACAGATGAGTTTGAGGACAGATGAGTTTGAGGACAGAGGAGTTTGAGGACAGAAGAGTTGAGGACAGATGAGTTTGAGGACAGAAGAGTTTGAGGACAGAAGAGTTTAAGGACAGAGGAGTTTGAGGACAGATGAGTTGAGGACAGATGAGTTTGAGGACAGAGGAGTTTGAAGTCAGAGGAGTTTGAGGACAGATGAGTTTGAGGACAGATGAGTTTGAGGACAGAGGAGTTTGAGGACAGAAGAGTTTGAGGACAGAGGAGTTTGAGGACAGATGAGTTGAGGACAGATGAGTTGAGGACAGATGAGTTTGAGGACAGAAGAGTTTGAGGACAGAAGAGTTTAAGGACAGAGGAGTTTGAGGACAGATGAGTTGAGGACAGATGAGTTTGAGGACAGAGGAGTTGAGGACAGATGAGTTTGAGGACAGAGGAGTTTGAGGACAGAAGAGTTTGATTGCTCTTTGTTTTATTTACATTTCCAGCATTTGTCACACTCTCTTATCCAGAGCAACTTACATTATCTCATTTTATACAACTGAGCAATTGAGGATTAAGGGCCTTGCTCAGGGGCCCAACAGTGGCAGCTTGGTGGGCCTGGGATCGAACTCACGATTGGTAGCCCAACACCTTAACCACTAGGCTACCACATGCCCTTTTATTAAATATATGTTGTCCTTTGTTAATTAGTTTAATATTGTAATCACTGATAAACTGTTGAGGAATAAAACACTTTAATGTTTATATAATAATAATAATAATAATAATAATAATAATAATAATAATAATAATAATAATAATAATAATAAAGCTATTATAATATAATAAACACCGGTGTTAATTATTTTCTATAGTGGCACGCTGCATTGCGTTTTATTCCTTACATAACACAGACACAGTGTGATCAAATATTCTGGTTAACACTGAACAGCTCCACTATCTGCTAGTGGGTCCAACAAACTGTGTGTGTTTGCATACCAAATTACACGTTCAGAAAATGTTTTGTGTTCAGCTCACCTTTCTACCCTTCACCCCATAACTGCCCATCCCTCTCTCTCTCATTCCCCCATTTCACATATCCACTCCATTGCCCTGCCTCTGCAACTACTCACTCTCTCTCTCTCTCTCTCTCTCTCTTCCTCATCAAACACACACACTCTCTAGATCATAGTGCATGTGTTAATTAAACACTCTTTCAGATCATTCCCTCTCTCAAGTGGCTGCAGAGGCAGAAGCCATTAGGCAGAAAGCTCTGCTATCTGCATTTCCACGCGCAGCTCACCGTGTATTAAAGTGAAATTCATCCCGTAATTATCCGCCTCTGCGCCTGCCACCTGCCCCAGCGCGACACCTCCGCGCTGTTTCCCATCATGCCACAGGCCCAATTAGACCCTGATGGACCCTGCTAATTACGTTAATACAAAAAAAATCGCGCCTGCCTACGAAACAAGGGTCGTTATGTGCAAAATATATGGTAATGAAACATTAGCGTTGATTTTATTTGGATTAAAAACAGTTAGAGGCATGCTGAAGTGATAAAATGCCGGTGTGTGTCACAGAGAGTGTGTGGAGCGCAGGATGTGCTGCCTTTGTCCCACAAATAAAGTGTGATGATGTTCAAGAAAAAGAATTGAAAGAATTTTTATTCAGGAAATACAGACTTAAGAAAAGACTACTAACAAGATTAGGACTAAAAACTAACAGACTACACTCAGTTAGACGAGATTAGATTAGACTCAATGGACACGTACTATGTTAATGTCCGTATTGTCCGTGTTTTTCAGTTCAGATTCACAGTTCACCCAAAAATCCTCACATGAAATCTGGTTCAAACTGAACACAACACATCCATACAAGATATTTTCTGAATCAGAATTAAATTATTTTCATTCTCAGTGCTTAAAATCTGGACTTAAGCTACTTGTGTGTACATTTGCATTGTAGCCTTTATCACCATAAATATAATTAAATAAGTCGTATGTTGTTAGATTTCTTGACACTATACTTGACTAGAAACGTTGACAATCTAAGCTAACTTTCACTAGCTGAGTAAAACTCACAACCTGCAGTTAATAATAGTTCACTTTGTCATGTCAAACAATATTATAATTATTTCATGAAAGACAAAAGTTGACATTTAACTGAAAATTAATTCTCAGGTTATTGAACAATTTCCAAACCCCATACCTCATACCACATACCTCAAACCTCATACCACATACCCCATACCTCATACCCCATAGCTCATACCTCATACCACACACCTCAAACCTCATACCCCATACCTCATACCCCATAGCTCATACCTCATACCACACACCTCAAACCTCATACCCCATACCCCATACCTCATACCTCATACCACACACCTCAAACCTCATACCCCATACCCCATACCTCATACCACATAGTTCATACCTCATACCACACACCTCAAACCTCATACCACATACCTCATACCTCATACCACACACCTCAAACCTCATACCCCATACCCCATACCTCATACCACATAGTTCATACCTCATACCACACACCTCAAACCTCATAAAACATACCTCATACCCCATACCTCATACCTCATACCACACACCTCAAACCTCATACCACATACCTCATACCCCATACCTCATACCCCATACCTCATACCACATAGCTCATACCACATACCCCATACCACATACCTCATACCACATATCCCATACGCATACCACATACCCCATACCTCATACCACATACCTTATACCACATACCTCATACCCATATCTCATGCCACATACCTCATACCACATACCCCATACCTTATAGCACATACCCCATACCACATACCTCATACCACATACCCCATACAGTACCTCATGCCACATACCTTATACCACATACCCCATACCCATACCACATACCCCATACCACATACCTTCAGCGTTTCAGATGTTCCAGTGTTACTTCCTGTAACCAGAATATTAAATCCATCAGATTTTATAGAATTGTCTGAAAATGCAAACATACTGATTTAACTTTAATTCCTCTATAATCCTTATATCATTAATAAATGAACAGAATGACACAAGTCTATCTGGACAAACAGAATTATTAAATTATTATTGAATTATATTATCAAACACTGAAACTCGACTTATGTGTTAATTAAACAACCAACACTTAATTCAGTAAGATAAATATATTAGGGTAAAAATAAAAGGGATATAAACTATAAACTAACCCGAAACTGATTAGATGTTTCATTATAAACATGTTTATTAAAGCAGTTAGCAGTCGGTTAGCAGTCGGCTAGCAGCTGTCAGTCAAGCTGAGAGGAAGAAGAGATGTCTTTACAAACAGAATTAAAACAGAAGAACGAGTGAGAGTGAAAAGAGAGACGTTGTGAGGAAGCTGTCAGTGTTTTAAAAGGAGAACATTGTGATTTATCGTGTGTTCACTTTGATTAGCTTAGCGCTTTCTTTCCTGTCAGGTCGGCGGGGTGCACGCGCCCAACACAACAGTGTCCTCGCGCTCATTAGCGCGCGTACAGCGGAAGGTCGCGTGAACTGAATGCTCTTTCCGCGAGCGCTTTCTCTCTCTTTCATCGTGGTCAGTCAGCCGTGTACAATCACCCACCTGCTCCAAACAAACGGTGCGCTTTTCTGTCCCCTTTTTTGTTTTGTTTTTTAAAGGAAGTTATTTAAATGGCGTTTTTATTGACACGGATCATGACCCCCTCGCGCGCACCCTGACCGAGGTCTCGCGCTCTAACGAATGTGCTCGAGCGCTGTCGTTACCCGGTGTGATGACGTCACAGCCCTGATTGTAGTTCTTTTTATAAATTTGGACATTTTATACACATTCAGATGTTTTTTGTTTCTTTGCTATAACAAACCACACACCAGTTAATACACACACACATCACACACACAGACACACACACCAGTTACCACACACACACAAACATCACACACACACTCACTCACACACAATCACACACACACACACGTCACACACACACATCACACACACATATCACACACATCACACAGACACACACACCAGTTACCACACACACACAAACATCACACACACTCACTCACACACAGACACTCACACATCACACAGACACACACACACAAACATCACACACTCACTCACACACAATCACACACATCACACACACACATATCTCACACTCACACACATCACACACACAATCACACACATCACACACACATATCACACACATCACACAGACACAAACATCACACACATCACACTCACACACACAAACACACATCACACAGACACACACATCACACACACACACACCTTTCTGAAAGGAAATCAAATCTAAACAGTTTATAAAAAGTGAGTTTTGGGCCTTTACTTTGTTTTCATTGACACTGCAGTGAAATCTCAGTGGTGAAGATGTTGGCCTTCTGATCAGATGTTCTAATGAGCACCACTGGTCATCACACCCATGTGGTGTGTGTATCAAACATCTCAATCTCATAACATGCTCCACTCTTCTGGGAAGCTCTCGGTTAGACGTGGAGGTTTGTATTCATTCAGATATAAGAGTATTAGTGAGATCAGACACTGATGTTGGGATGACCAGGAGGCTCCAGTCGCTCAGAAGGTCCAGGACACTCAAGTTCTTCCGCTCCAACCTGAAGGAGTCCAGCTCTTTACCATGGAGTTTCATTCATCAGACCAAACTATCCCATTTTACATGAATTCACTGTATATTAATTGTGTGTTTCATCATTATTTAAATTAAATTAAACACGAGGATATGTAAATGTAAAAAGCTTAAATTACATAATGAGCTTTGTAGTAAACACATCACAAACATGTCACTATACATACATTTATATACACATAGGTGATATATAACACAGTGTTAATACATAATATATATATTCTTGTGTGTTAGAAGTTATGATCTCTCTCTCTCTCTCTCTCTCACTCTCCATCTCTGTCTCTGTTTCTCTCTCTCTGTCTCTGTTTCTCTCTCGGTCTCTGTTTCTCTCTCTCTCTCTCTCTCTGTCTGTCTCTGTTTCTCTCTCTGTCTCTGTTTCTCTCTCTGTCTCTGTTTCTCTCTCGGTCTCTGTCTCTCTCTCTCTCTCTCTCTGTCTCTGTTTCTCTCTCGGTCTCTGTTTCTCTCTCTCTCTGTCTCTCTGTCTCTCTCTCTCTCTGTCTCTCTCTCTCACTCTCAATCTCGGTCTCTGTTTCTCTCTCTCTCTCTCTCTCTCTCTCTCTCTCTCTCTCTCTCTCTCTCTTTCTCTCTCTCACTTTCACCCCATCTCTCTCACTGTCTCTGTCCCCCCCCACTCGCTCCCTCTTGGTTTCTTACTCTCTCTGTCTTTCTCTCTCTCTCTCTCTTTCTCTCTCTCACTTTCACCCCATCTCTCTCACTGTCTCTGTCCCCCCCCACTCTCTCCCTCTTGGTTTCTTACTCTCTCTGTCTTTCTCTCTCTCTCTCTCTCTCTCTCTCTCTCTCTCTCTCTCTCACACACACACACACACACACACAATAGTATCAACATATATGTCTTTTTCCTCTGTGTTCACATGGTGACTGCCTGCACTGTGACCTTTAACCCCTGCCTTTCCCTGTTCTGGTGGTGGGGGCTGTCACAGGCACCTGTAGACAGGCAGGTGACAGAGAGACTGAGAAACATAGTCGCATCTCTGTGCTTTCTGGGTAAAGGCCATAGAAGAAAGCGCAGATTAGGGCCTCTTTTTATCTGTCAGCATTAAACAAATTAATCCATTGCAGCTCATCTGAGTGTAAAATCTCTAGATTTACTGTTTCTATAGAAGCGAGGCCTGAGGTCGCTCACACTGCCTTGCCCTCTAAAGCCTGAAACATATTTTAAACCCTTTATTATTGCTTAATTATGGAGTCTATGGAAAAGGAGATTTGCGCTTTGTGAAGGAGTGGGCTGCACGCCAGCAAGGGTCAATATAAACTCCACTGGTAAACATCACAAAGAAAGCAAACAACAAAACACATTGACGCCTCAGACTCCAGGCCTTTAAGGGTGGCTTCCTCACACGGACGCTCAAAAGCACTTTTGTGCAGTATTGAGCTTTTTTTTTTGTTCATCACTAAGCCTCGACTAAACACACTAAGCAGATAAAAGAGTCTTTTTAGAAGAAAAGACGATGTTCCCTTTTGAGACCCTTAAGGGAATAATTCAGGATCAAAGCAACAAGTTATATTATAGGATTATTAATAACGTTAAAATTTTGATATATATGAATGCATTACGCAGCAGGAGACCTCGCCAGAATTGTTTCTGTTAAAGGACGGGGTGCGTTAACGCAGGCCACAGATCCACACGGCTCGGGTCAAACTGTGTCAGCTCCAGTTAGGTACAGATGAGCAGCTTCTCTAAAACCCCACCATGCAGCTCCATCTTCCTTTCATGTCATTATGCTTCTGATTGTTCTACAACTGAAAAGCTTGGAGTTTAAATGTATTTGCTTTATAAAGAAATACATTCCATTTTTTCTCATGGAACTGAAAATAAGAAGCACAACCTGCCTAACTCCATGAGAACAAGTCTGAAGTTTGTTAAAATGACATAGCATTAGGTGTTGTCTTTATTTTTTTAATATTATATATAAAAATAAATATAGAGTTCACATGGCGACATAAAATGGTATTTTAATTTAAATATATATACACAACTCACTATTCACATTCAAACAAATAAAACCTAAATAAATAGACAAATTAATAAATAAACGTTTTTTTTATCGTAATAATGTTTTTACAGCTTGCTTTAGTATTTATTTGTGTATTAATCCGATAAAAGTCACTAATCTGTAGTTCTGAAAACTACAAACACAGAAGCAGACATACGGACGCAGTAATTCTACGTCATCAACACGCGCCGACGGGCAAAAAGGTTCGTGTTTCGAGGCTGATTTGTTTTGTACAGATAAAGGTTTGTGTTCTTCAGTCAGGTTGTTGTTTAACATCTATATACTTTACTGAAACTCACTAAACTGATGGAGTGTTTGAGCACGATGGCAGGTGGAGCCACTTTATCTTGTGTTTTTACAGACAGACGGAGAGAGAGAGGGAGAGAGGGAGAGACAGAGTAAGAGAGAGTGAGTGAGAGAGAAAGAGGGAGAGAAACAGACAGAGGGAGGGAGGGAGGTAGGGAGAGACGGAGAGACAGACACAGACACAGAGACAGACGGAGAGAGAGACTGACAGACAGAGGGAGGGAGAGAAATACGGAGAGACAGACACAGAGAGAGACAGACAGACGGAGAGAGAGAGTGACAGACAGAGAAAGACAGAGAGAGGGAGAGCGAGACAGACAGACATACGGAGAGAGACAGACAGACAAACAGACCGAGAGAGAGACACAGACCGAGAGAGAGACAGACAGACGGAGAGTGACAGACAGAGACAGACAGACAGACAGACGGAGAGAGACAAAGAGAGAGAGACAGACAGACGGAGAGAGAGAGACAGACAGACGGAGAGAGACAGAGAGAGAGACAGACAGACAAACAGACCGAGAGAGAGAGACAGACCGAGAGAGAGACAGACAGACGGAGAGTGACAGACAGAGAGAGAGACGGAGACAGACAGAGAGAGACAGACAGACAAACAGACCGAGAGAGAGAGACAGACCGAGAGAGACAGACAGACGGAGAGTGACAGACAGAGACAGACAGACGGAGAGAGACAAAGAGAGAGACAGACGGAGAGAGAGAGACAGACAGACGGAGAGAGACAGACGGAGAGAGACAAACAGACCGAGAGAGAGAGACAGACCGAGAGAGAGACAGACAGACGGAGAGAGAGAGAGACACAGAGAGTGACAGACAGAGAAAGACAGAGAGAGGGAGAGCGAGACAGACAGACATACGGAGAGAGACAGACAGAGAGAGAGACGGAGACAGACAGAGAGAGACAGACAGACAAACAGACCGAGAGAGAGAGACAGACCGAGAGAGAGACAGACAGACGGAGAGTGACAGACAGAGACAGACAGACAGACAGACGGAGAGAGACAAAGAGAGAGACAGACAGAGAGAGAGACAGACAGACGAGAGAGAGAGACAGACAGACGGAGAGAGACAGAGAGAGAGACAGACAGACAAACAGACCGAGAGAGAGAGACAGACCGAGAGAGAGACAGAGAGACAGACAGACGGAGAGAGACAGACAGACAAACAGACCGAGAGAGAGAGACAGACCGAGAGAGAGAGACAGACAGACGGAGAGAGAGACGGAGAGTGACAGAGAGAGACAGACAGACAGACGGAGAGAGACAAAGAGACAGACGGAGAGAGAGAGACAGACAGACGGAGAGAGACAGAGAGAGAGACAGAAAGACAGACTTTAAAACACACTGAAGACTCAGGCTTGTTTACCTGGAGAACAGCTTGGGAACTTTTTTCTCCATAGTAACATCAGTAGCATGAAGCTGTCTTTGTTACAGCATGAAGTTCTCTTCTTTATTACTGAACACTGACTTACTTTAAATTAAAATTAAAGTGTTCCTGTGTTTTTCCTCCCACAGAATGCCTTTAGGGTGTCTAAGGGTGGCCCTGAGCCGTACAGTGAGGGCCTTGAGCTCCTCCACAATCCCAGTCACGCTCCTTGTCCTGTATAAACCCCAGTACAGCAGGACCACATGGGGTTACCTGGGCACAAAGACCCAGCAGTGGACGCTGTTCTCCACCGTAGCGGGTGACGACGGAGACGCCACTGAGAACGAACCTGAGGACAAGAAAAAGAAGAAGAAGAAACAGGATCCAAAAGCTCGAACAACTATCAGTAGCGTGGGAAGGAAGATCCACGACCGGCTCCTGCTCCTGCTGGACGAGGAGGGTGAGAACCTGGGGACCGTCCACCGTGCCGACGCCCTGAGGCTGATGGATGAGAAAGGGCTGAAGCTCGTGACCGTAAACGAGAACGCGGAGCCGCCAGTGTACCGGCTCATGAGCGGAAAACAGATTCACGAGGAGCAGATGAAACTGCGGGAAAAACAGAAAGCCAAGGCAACAGGTGAGCGTTGTGTGACGTGTCTCCTTTTCATACTGATGTTAGGAAAATATATTTACAGTGTAGTCCCAGGGACTAAGGTGGACAGAGAGCAGGTCTTCTTCACGTGGGTGGAGACCAGCATGTGGGAGGGACGTATACTGTAGATGACAGGTTAGGGAAGCTGTACTGTGTTTAGAGCTGTGTAGAGGCCACACATACGGACATCTACACAAGCCACAGCTCCTTCAGTAACTCTGCCAGGAACAGAGAAGCAGGAGCCAGCGAACTTCACCATGCGAGTGTGTTCCCTCACACAGGTGTCGTCCAGGTGAAGGACCTGACTCTGTCCTCTGATATCGCTCTACACGACTTGGACACAAAACTGAAACAAGTCACAAGCTGGCTGGATAAAAAGCACCACGTGAGACTGACGCTGAAGCCCAGACGAGACCAGAGCGATCAGGCGCTGGTAATCTCACACACTGACCTCCTAATTACAGCTTTATTAACACAACCTCACACACTGTTCGTCGTTATTACTCACAGCTAATCACAACACACACACAACTTTTAATCTGTTCATCAAAATAAGAGAAAAAAAGTACCAGACTCTGTCTTGGTGATCAGTTTAGGGCTTTTTTAAAATGTAACTCATTTACATGCTGAAACGATACCGTGCTGGTATTTAGGATGGAACCAGTAACACCACAGAGTTGATATGTGCACCTTCTGAAATTGTTTAGTTCAGTCTGACGTCTAGCTGCAGGTAAAAGTGAACAGCGATACAGTAATAAGAACATAACGTGTTGTGAACGTGTAAATTCAGTAACGACGTCCTGGTGATCTTCTCTCTTCATGGTCACAGGACTCGATCCTGGACGAGATGGTCAGGAGAATAACAGCTCCGCTCGGCTTCGTCAACAAACCCAAACTCATCCGTGAGGGTCGAGCCGCCAGCTGCGTCCTGCGTCCTCCGTCTGCTAAAGAGCTGCAGGCTCAGAGGACGCGACCTGCAGCACAGACTTCCTCCAACTCCCCAAAACCAAACGCTGAGAAACCGGAAGCTCCGTCGGAGCAGCACAAAGACTCTCAGCAGCAGTGACGTGATGAGAACGAAGCATTTATTCACACACACACACACACACGGGCGGCATCGAAGAACACGACAAAAACAATCCGTTTAATAAACATTACTGAGATCAGGATATAAATCCTGTTAGGTGTTTTAGGGAACGTGTTTTCACTGTGAATCGTTTTTCAGACATTTTCTGAACTCACACTGCTGTAACAACTCTGGGGTTCATGGGGTTACGAGTAAATAACTGAATGTAAAGTTCTGTTAGTGTGGCTGTGATTTTCTTAAAAAAAAAAAATAGTTAAGATTTACTGTTTTTTTTTTTTACTTTATTGGAATCTGATTGGACGATATACAGCGAGATCTGACTGGTCAGTTATCAGACCATCAGACGTCACAAACATGAACAGGAACACAGCTACTGATCTGATGGATTCTCATTGGCTGCTCATGACCGTATCGAGGGATTGGCTGAATTCTGATAGGCCAGAGACTTTTTTATGAATTCTGAGAGTTCTGATTGGCTGGTGTGGTCTTTACTATATGATGACATTGGCTGGTTTCTACAGAATGAAATTCAGTGATTTCTGACTATCAGTCGATCGATCAGTCCAACAGAAGAGGCTGTAAAATGAGCAGAACAGGACTCTCGGACGTCACCGGCTCCGATCTGACCGCTTCACAAACATCGGAAACGACCGGATTTGTTAGTTCATCGTTAACGGGTCCTGCTGAGATCGCTGCCTGAATGAAGTCTGATTTAGAGGTCTCTGATTGGCTGGTCACGGCGTTAGGAGATCCGCCGAGGTCCGAGGTTTCTGATGTGCATTTTTTTGGCACTTTGTAGCCACTCAGACGAGACGCGAGGGAACGTGTTGGACGGGGTTTCGTCTGCAAAACACAAACAAAATAAGGCTGTGGGTGTGGCCTAGGAACTTTAAACTAAAACCTGTATCGCTTCCTGTGTGAACGACAACAACAACAACCCAAAAGAATAAACTATACAAAAAGAGGTAAAAGACAAAATATTACACTTTTTTTTCCCTCCGTGTCTGAACGAAACACAAATGTACTGGAGCCCATCAGTGTGATCGGTGTGATCGGTGTGATCAGTGTGATCAGGTGTGATCAGGTGTGATCAGGTGTGATCAGTGTGATCAGTGTGATCAGTGTGATCAGGTGTGATCAGTGTGATCAGTGTGATCAGTGTGATCGGTGTGATCAGGTGTGATCAGGTGTGATCAGTGTGATCAGTGTGATGTGCTGCTTATTGTGTCACTTATTCTGTACAATGAGAATT
Organism: Tachysurus vachellii; assembly: GCF_030014155.1. NCBI lineage: Eukaryota > Metazoa > Chordata > Actinopteri > Siluriformes > Bagridae > Tachysurus > Tachysurus vachellii. The sequence continues at coordinate 16,273,140 of NC_083485.1, forward strand.
TCACTGAAAATGTTTGCTAGTGGAAACAAAACATGACGTTTTGGGGAATAATCTTGATCAGTCGTTACCTGTTTCTTTCTCTCGGGGTCATGAACCACTGAGTGACGCTGTAAACTTTGCTGAGTGGGGAAAAAAAAAAAACATTCGTTACCAAAAACACACCAACTGGTAGAACTTTTTTAAAACAAATAAAACTGGTGTCTCTTCTGAAAGAGCTGAAGTGCAGTGGGGTTTTATACAACTAAATAAGTGGCTAGAAGATAAAGGTTTTTTATTTAATTTCAGTTTTTCACATTTGCATCATTATATTTTTGTCCTTTTTAAAAACAAATGTTAAAAAATAAGTTTGATTCATCATTATCATTCATTCATTCATTCATCTTCTACCACTTATCAGAACTACCTCGGGTCACGGGGAGCCTGTGCCTATCTCAGGCGTCATCGGGCATCAAGGCAGGATACACCCTGGACGGAGTGCCAACCCATCACAGGGCACACACACACACTCTCATTCACTCACGCAATCACACACTACGGACAATTTTCCAGAGATGCCAATCAACCTACCATGCATGTCTTTGGACCGGGGGAGGAAACCTGGAGTACCCGGAGGAAACCCCCGAGGCACGGGGAGAACATGCAAACTCCACACACACAAGGTGGAGGCGGGAATCGAACCCCCAACCCTGGAGGTGTGAGGCGAACGTGCTAACCACTAAGCCACCGTGACCCCCTAATATAATATAAAATGTCATTTTTGGAAGTTCACAAACTTTCGTTATCGTCACGTGACTTTCTGAAGGAGGAAACGTGATGTTTTTATTGTTATTAATATTATTAGGCACCAGGAAGAGAATCAATAAGATCAACAGTAATAATAATGAGGTTACTTTCATGGAGAAGGTTTTCGTGCAGCCGGGCTGAGTGCAGCTGAAGGCTCGCTCCTGCTGGTGGAAGGACAGGATGTGGCTCTGCAGGTTGAAGGCGGTGGAGTACGAACGCTCGCATCCGTCTCTCGGACACACAAACACCACCCGAGACTCCGAGTGTACGCGCTGGTGCTGCTTCAGGAACCACCGATCCCTGAATGTCTTCTTACACTCGTCACACTGCACCCTCACTACACACACACACACACACACACACACACACACACACCTCACGGTAATCAAAACTCTCACACTATTACATTTTTTGCTGTTGTTTTCTTTCCCCTAGTTTATTGACCTTTATGCTCTTTCCTGTGCTTCGTGAGTTCAGTCCAGTTCTTCGCCAGGAACGAGCAGCCTTCAGCTGGACACGTGTAACCTGCTCGTGTCCACAAACACAACAACAACAACAACAACAGTTCAAGAAAGACAAAATATTTTATAACAAAATAATAAATTATCACCTTTTACACGGAACCCGTCTGAATAAATGATCCAAAAATCGCATCTAATATAAAAGTGTAAAGATTATTTAATAATAATCACAATAAATGAAATGATGATTATTTATATTTTTATTTAATTTACCAAATTATTTCAAAACATTCTTATAACACTCGATGCTCCAAGAATGATTTATGTCTCAAATCTATTTTTTCAAGTTTGTTTATTTATTTATTTCTATTATCATAAATCACTTATTCACACATATATTAACATGATGATAAAGATACACATAAAAAAGTTAAAAGTTCTGCAGTAAAATATTGTTTTAATTGAATATAAAAGGTCATTTAGATGCAGCTCGGAATCAGATTCAAATAAAACGTACGGAATAATAAACAGAGTTAAAGCATGTCGTAATAAATCTGATACGTGACGTGTTTAACGTTGGAGACGTCTCACGCTCACCCTTGTGCACTTTCTCATGACGTTTTCTCTTGCTGGGATTCGGGAAGCGTCGGTCACAGCCTTCGTACGTACATCTGAAACAAGAAGAGTGTCTAAAAGAGAGAACTTGTGCAGATTTACACACGGTATGAAGAGACGTGGCTTTACTTTCATTCTTCAGATGTAATCAGATCTGACTTCTTTATGTTCTAGTGTCTGTGGAGACGTGATGGACATCTTAATATTCACACTCACTACCATACGAAGACAATCAGATTCCTTATGGTCGGTATGACTCCACCCCCCACCTAAGCTCCGCCTCCTACTGTAATTCTGTGATGTGAGAATGAATGTGAGCCACGCTTACTGGTACGGGAGCAGGAGTGTGTGTGTGCTTTCATGTGTTTTCAGCAGATTGTTCTTCTTGAAGCTTTTGTCACATCCTTCAAACGAACACTGAAGAGACAAGAAAAGGCACAAACATGGAATCTTACATCATCATTCATCACTATATTCCTTAAACGTTATCACTGTATTAAACCCTTAGAATACTCACAGTGTACAGCTTGGCTTCCTGTGTGTGCTTGCGTGAAATATGTTTCTTCAAGTTAAAGTTTGTGGTGAAACTTTGTGTGCATCCGTCCTGACTGCAGCTGATGGAGAAATAAAGCTGAGCGTTATAAAGAGTGAGGTGAGATTGAAGCGTAATAAAGTGCTCAGGTGTGTAGATGTGTGTGTGTTGCCTGAATAGTTTCTCTCCGGTGTGTGTGTATGTATGTATGTGTGTGTGTGTGTGTGTTACCTGAATTGTTTCTCTCCGGTGTTTGTGTGTGTGTGTGTGTGTGTGCGTGTGTGTGTGTGTGTGTGTGTGTGTGTGTGTGTGTTACCTGAATGGTTTCTCTCCGGTGTGAGTGTTTGTGTGTGTGTGTTACCTGAATGGTTTCTCTCCGGTGTGAGTGTGTTTGTGTGTGCGTGTGTGTGTTACCTGAATGGTTTCTCTCCGGTGTGAGTGTGTCTGTATGTTTGTGTGTGTGTGTGTGTGCGTTACCTGAATGGTTTCTCTCCTGTGTGAGTGTGTTTGTGTGTGCGTTACCTGAATGGTTTCTCTCCGGTGTGACTGTGTGTGTGAGTGTGTCTGTGTGTGTGTTACCTGAATGGTTTTCTCCGGTGTGAGTGTGTTTGTGTGTGCGTGTGTGTGTTACCTGAATGGTTTCTCTCCGGTGTGACTGTGTGTGTGTGTGTGTGCGTGCGTGCGTGTGTGTGTGTGTGTGTGTGTGTGTGTTACCTGAATGGTTTCTCTCCGGTGTGACTGTGTGTGTGTGTGTGCGTGCGTGTGTGTGTGTGTGTGTGTGTGTGTTACCTGAATGGTTTCTCTCCGGTGTGACTGTGTGTGTGTGTGTGTGTGTGTGTGTGTGTGTGTGTGTGTGTGTGTTACCTGAATGGTTTCTCTCCGGTGTGACTGTGTGTGTGTGTGTGTGTGTGTGTGTGTGTGTGTGTGTGTGTGTGTGTGTGTGTGTGTGTTACCTGAATGGTTTCTCTCCGGTGTGAGTGAACTCATGACGAGCGAGATGAGATTTAGTGCAGAATGATTTGCTGCATCCAGCGAACTCGCACTTGAACGGCCTCTGAAACACAAATCCTCACGTTATTAATATTTACCTTCATCAACAAACACAAACAACTGAAACCTTTCGTTACATCCGTTGATGCTTTCGTCCAAAAATGACAGATGTAACAGAATCTAATGTAAGAGCTGAGTTTTCTGTGTAAAGGTTTTGTACAGAATTATTTATTAAAATCTCTACACTTTTAAGTCATTATTAGAATTTATATATTTTTTCCTTTTTCAGTTTTAAGGAATTTACTTTATAAACATTTAAATTAAAGTTTTTGCTGCCAGGTTGTTATTGTGTTATATATAAAATAAAATTATATATATTTTAAATAAGGATGAATTATGAATCAAATTAATAAGCCTGGGGGATTATTAAAATATTAATATTTAACAAACAAACCATATGATTTACAACTATAGATGATTTTTAATTATTTAATATTAAAAAATAGCATAACATTTTTCTCATATTTAAAAAAAACCCTATTGGCTAACGTCATCTTGATTTGACAAGTCCCGCCTCCTACGTATAGTTCGTGCTGGGATTGGTTAAGAGCCTTAACAGACTTGAAACCGTTGTCCAATCAGAGAGTAGAACAGGAGGCGGGATTTGTCAAAACACGAGGAGAAAAAAAACTAGCGTTAGCCACGTTAGCTATGTTAGCTAAACCTACCACTCCGGTGTGTTTACACAGATGAGCCTGAAGCTTCCACTCTTTATCGTACGACTTGTTGCAGTCCGGAAACGAACAGATAAACATTCCGAATGTTTTATTAATGTCACAGCTGAGAAACAGGGAAATGTTGCTGAAATACAGACGGACCTCGGACGCTAAGGCGCCATGTTGCTTTTACGTCATTGCGTCATTTGGAAAGTACCAAGTGAGGAGTAAACCGGGGGCGTTTAAAGATCTACTCAGACCCCATTTCACTTTGTAGCTTTAATATATAGACTAGTTATGTATTAATATTTGTAATCTTTGTCAGATTTTATTTAACGTTGAGTTTTGTAGGTTTCTTGCGCGTTATTATAGCCAGTTGACACACAGACAAACACACAGACTCATACACACACATACACGTACACACACATACACGTACACACACACACATACACACACATACACACACATACACATACATGGGGCAGTGGTGGCTCAAGGCTCTGGGTTGTTGATCGGAGGATCGGGGTTCAAGGCCCAGCACAGCCAATCTGCCACTGCTGGGCCCTTGAGCAAGGCCCTCAACTCTCCCTGCTCCAGGGGCGCTGTATCATAGCTGCCCCTGCACCCTGAAGAATTCCACTGTGCTGTAATGTAATGTATATGTGGCGATAATAAAGGCTTCTATGCCCCCCCATTCCATTCCATACACACATACTGCACAATGCTAAACTGGTAGCTATGAGCTTCCACTACTAGTTAGCACGCACACACACACACACACACACACACTCTCACACTCGCACATACATACAAACGTACATACACACACGCACACACATCCACACTCTCTCTCACACACACACACACGTACAAACACATACACACTCTCTCTCTCACACACACACACACACACACACTCTCGCCCTCACACATACATGTACACACATACACACACACTCTCTCGCCCTCACACACACATACACGTACACACATACACACACACACACACTGGGGTGCCACTGTCTTAATCAGTGTCTCTAATCTTCTGTGCCAGTGTTGTGAGCTCACGTGAAGGAGATTTATGCACTGTGGGACTCTGCAGGAGGTGGAGGAGTGTCGTCCATGTTCTACTGTAAAGCTGTACTAAAGACAACATACAGCTCATGTAGAGATGAAAGCAGAGTTAATAAAGAATGATGATTAAACAGGTCGTCTAGACTGTCTGGATTGAAAAATGACAAGAGATTCGAGGCTTTTTCAGTTTTTTAGGGTTTTTTAGAGTAGTTTGTACTGGGGCTGTGAGGCTAACGGTGCTAACTAGTAGTGGAAGCTCATAGCTACCAGTTTAGCATTGTGCAGCAGAGCAAACACGGCACCAAAAAAGTCAATTAAACAAACATTTGCACATCAGGAATTTCATAAAATTGCAGAGTTCATCAGAGAACTTTTAACTTTGTTAGTGCATTAATGGTTCAGCTGTAGCTCTTTTGAGATTTGAACACTGTTGAAAATCTAAAAGTTTAGTGATTTAAGTCATTTGTGTCTGTTCATTTAAATATTCATAAGTTTGCCAAATGTGCAGAAGGCTAACATTGTGTGCAGAGATAATAATATGGGTGACAAAACCTGAAAGTGATAGAAAACATTACAAACATGGAAATAAACATGACCGGATGGATGAGATGATAGAAATTGGTTTGATTTAGTAATTTTTTTTTTTCTGTAATTTGCCAAACAATCACTATTCTTCCGTGGGAACGTTTGTGATTCCTGCTGTTGTAAACGTTGGGAAGTGTTTCAGGAGAGCTCAGTGTCCATTGTTGCATCATCTCAATCCAACCAAACACACTATCTTTTAAGTGACACTTTATCCTCTTGCCCTTTGGTGCCCCCTTGCCATCCTGGATGTGTCCCGGACCACAGGAGCTGGGCTAATCACATTAAAATGAGATGGGAAGTAGACAGTGGTGTGAAAACCCAGGATCGCACTGGCACGACTAATCCGGTTAGGATGGGGATGACAAAGCAGCCACGCCGTCTCTCCTCAGAGGAGCTGAGAAAAGAAGCACTCCCTTTCCCAGGAGCGTGTTCACCTGTATGATAACACAGATGCCAACACAAGTTGCCATTTTGATGCCTATTAATGAGGAGACAATTGGCACTTGGCACGTACCATCCTGTTTTTGTTCAGTCTGCTTTTTTCACACCAGCATGACACCACGACTCGCCCCCTCCTGCCCCCTGCTTGGCACAGATCCATAAACCCCGAGCAGTGCCACGTTATTGTGGACGTTGAAAAAGAAACAGCAGACGAGTCAGCGGCATTCCGTTAGATCTCGATCCTGATTGGAGGGAAATCACACAGGGAAGAACAACACAAGGATTGAGTGAAACATTCAGAATATAAAATGCACAAAATGAGTTCAGCCTTAAAGCCAAAAATTGAATCAATTCTTTGAGTTTAAACTTAAACTACAAACCTAACATGACTAAGAAGTGACGGAGGTTAATGGGGTCCAGTTTTCTCTCCATTGTCTGTGTTCAGAGTCTCAGACTAGCTGATGTGTTTATTGACTGTGTGACACACTGGTATCTATAAACATGATGGAAATCTGTCACAACTCCATCTGAATCTCAGGGTCACTTTGTAAAGCAAAGCTCATCAGAGTGAAAATATGTCTTAAGTTATCGAACAAATTCAGTAAACATAAAAATCACTTCTCTGTATAAGATCAAGGTTCAGTGTCCGGTTGTTAAAGATTGATGGTAGCATTAGGGAAAAAAAACAAAATGAGACACATCATTATTGTAGGAAGATTTCTGATGTTCCAGAGAGTTTTACTGTAATCAAAAAGATGAAAAATTTCTTCATTCTGAAAGTGAGTGAGATCTTCAGCAACCTTTCTGGTCTTTCCAGACTTCCACAAAAAGCTTCACAAACTTCACACACACACACACACACACACACACCTGTTAGACTTGCTGTGTACACACCTGTGGGAATTGAGGAGGACTCGAGCACCTCATATCTCTGGAAACGGTGGGAAAACCAGCCGTCAGAAAAGATCTGTCAAGAGTTTACCCTCGATAATCTCACCCTCCTCCTCACACACACACACACACACACACACACACACACACACACACACACACAGCCTCTCTCTCCCCCTCCCTGCCTCTTTATGGTTGAGTTTTGAGTTTTGTATAGGCTGAGGATTAAGTCGAGTGGTAAAACAGTGATTTAATAATCTTAGCATGGCTGCATGCACCACTTAAACCAGCAGCACAAACAGCTCTGAGTCTGTAGGAGATCACGATGGGAAACTCTCCGAGCTCTCCGTCTGCACGAGTTTGTGTGGAAAAAAAACACAACCCTTAGGGGGTGGGGAAGAGGCAGGGTAGAGGGGCAACACCAGCACTCGATGTGGTCTGAGTTTTTTAATTCCACTAAAAAAACAATTTACATTTCTTGGAAACAACAGGAGCCGAGTGTGAGAAAGAATGTGAAAGAAGCCAGACAGACGACCAGGTGCAGTGTGTGTGTGTGTGTGTGTGTGTGTGTGTGTGTGCGTGTGTGTGCGTGTGTAAATAAACAGTGTACAGAAACAGATTGTGTTTTTGAGTTTGTTGTTCCTTCATCTCCAGCTATAAAAGAGTGTTTATAAGACGTGGAGTCCCACAGTAATGTACAGCTGCGTGAACTGAACATCAGAATAATGACGTGTGATGAAGCCGAGTCACTGTTACCACCCTGAAGGCTTTAGTTTTCCAGTAACAGCACGTCTATTCACTATTATTCCTCTTACTTAACCGTCATCTAGCACGAAAAAACAACATGTATGTGTTTATAATTATATCTAATGTGTTGAGTTAATGTTCCTGCTTATGTTCCAGCAGTTTTAATGAAACACTCCGTCTCTCACCAGCTTCTCTTTACTCACGCATAAAGACAATAAGAGAAAAATATTACAGAGAAACCACAATTCAGCATAAACTCCAGTGTCCTGAAGCTCTAAGCTCTGACACTGGAGACTCCTTCCTTTAATCATTTGGATTGATATTAGTTTTAAACAAGTGCCCTTGTGGCATGGCACTAGCAGGACATTGTTAACTTCTCCCATTCAGGAAAGAGCCTGAGTGCGTCTCTGAGTCATTAGTCGATTTTAATCCTGTGGGCTTTTGTGTCTCCGTGTGTCTCCATCTCGAGCTGAGAGAAATCGGCAGCACTCTGTCTCCTGCCTTTGTCTTTTCAGATACGTTGAGTAAATGAAACAGATTAGCGGATTAGATTAGTGTTAAGTGTCAGTTAAAGCGTTCGGCACCAAACAGCACTTGAAGCGTGACTCGGAGACAAAAGCAGGTGGAAAAGCTTCTTCATCGTAGAACTGACTTTCCCAGACGACTTGAGCAAACTGAGACGGTTCCAGAAGGAAAGCCGATGTTCTGAAGGTTCTGCAAGAAAACACCAGTGAGAACAGTCGCAAATGTAGGATACAGGATCAGGCTTCAGGATCAGACACTAATGTATAACATCTAATGAACTGCTCCAGCAAAGCTTACAAGATTTAGTGTAAAGATTTATAAAAATATATATATATAAATGAATATTTGGATCTAAGAGTTCTCACTCATTCATTCATCTTCTACCGCTTATACGAACTACCTCGGGTCACGGGGAGCCTGTGCCTATCTCAGGCGTCATCGGGCATCAAGGCAGGATACACCCTGGACGGAGTGCCAACCCATTGCAGGGCACACACACACACACACTCTCATTCACTCACACAATCACACACTACAGACAATTTTCCAGAGATGCCAATCAACCTACCATGCATGTCTTTGGACCGGGGGAGGAAACCGGAGTACCCGGAGGAAACCCCCGAGGCACGGGGAGAACATGCAAACTCCACACACACAAGGTGGAGGTGGGAATCGAACCCCGACCCTGAAGGTGTGAGGAGAACGTACTAACCACTAAGCCACCGTGACCCCCTGGATCTAAGAGTTGACTTGCTAAATTATATACAAACAAACAAACAAACAAACAAACTTGAATTAGAAGGTGAAGGTAAAGCAGCTGGCATCAGCATCATCTCTGTAACGAGGATCACAAGCAGCTTCACCGAGACACGATTTATGAACCTTAATATAAAGCACTTTTATTTAAACCTTTCCTTTGTTCTCTACACAATTCTGTATTACAGACTCGATGACTTTATTAGTCCAAAAACATAAATATGTCTAAATGTTCACTTTATTTAGGTTCAGAGATCTGAATCCTGCTGTTGAGGTGAAGTTCATGAGCACTTATATGATCAAAATACATCATTATTCTGACCAAGACGTAGTTTTCTATATAACAGCAACACTTTTATTCATGTGGCAGAACAGAATTAAATGGAAACTGTGTTGATGAAAAGGTGTAAATGAAATAACATCAATTTACACCTGAAAACATAAAGATTTTAATATATAATATTTGGATTAAAGGATACTCATGTGGTATCATGTGTATCATGTGGACAAACAGAATTAAAGGTAAAGATGGTGACTGAAGTCTCTGTCACTCAGACTGACTTATTCAATGTAATAATAAATTCTCACAGATTTGTCCTCGTGGATGTGAGACACAGTTCACACACATTTTTCCTGTCGTTCTCTTCTTCATCCCCCCTTTTCTCTGTATCTGTCCTGCTAGACACTGTGAGACCTAATGGCCTTCATTTAGGAGTCAAACATCTCTGACCCCAGGAGTGTTTCATGACCAGTTGATGTTAATGACTCGACTGTTAAAGTGTTTCTGCTGCAGGTGTTTAAAAAAATAAAAAGTAAAAAACTTATTAAAGTGTTAAATCCATTTTATTCTCTTAATTACAGTCATGCTGTGTGCCAGATTCTCTCTCTCTCTCTCTCACACACACACAATTATTAATTATTTCTATACTATACTATTACTATAGATTAAACATTACTTTTAATAAAACAGTATAATAATCTGGTGTGATTTGTAATGATAAGCAGCTGGAGATGTTTCATGCCACACAGCGCCACTTAGTGGCCAGAATATTTTCTGTAATCGTGTATTACAATATTTCATATCTCTGAAATGAAGCATATAATTCTATTATTTTATTAAAGACACCACATCAGTTACAAATGTCATTAAAAGCTCTGTCTTTGGTGTAAATCCAAATCTTATTCTTCTTTGCGTAGCAGGTTAAAAAGGAAGAAAGAACATAATAATAAAAGAATAAATTAATCAGAATAAATAATCCAGCATGAGTTTAGTCCATCTGAAACATTCCACACTCTGTTCTTACTCATAGATGAGTAGGAGTTAAAGGGGCGCCAATACATTGTGCAGAACAACATGTAGACTAACAAAGTGACACGTTTCTAATGATGGCTGTATGAGTGTTACAGCAGGGCGCCACCTTCTGGAGAACATGGACAAGACATGATGCTTTACTGTCTGTGTGTGTGTTTGTGTGTGTGTGTATTTGTATGTATGTGTGTGTGTTCGTGTTTGTGTGTGTATGTGTGTGTGTGTGTGTATGTGGGCATTTGTGTGTGTGTATGTGTTTGTGTGTGTATGTGAGAGTGTGTGTGTATGTGTGTGTGTATGTGTGTGCTTGTGTGTGTGTGTATGTGTGTGTTTGTGTGTGTGTGTATGTATGTACGTATGTGATAGTGTGTGTGTGTATGTGTGCATTTGTGTGTGTGTATGTGTGTATGTGTGTGTTTGTGTGTGTGTGTGTATGTATGTACGTATGTGATAGTGTGTGTGTGTGTGTGTGTGTGTGCATTTGTGTGTGTGTATGTATGTATGTGAGTGTGTATGTGTGTGTGTGTGAGTCTCAGTCGGACCACTCGTTGACGTCCAGCTCAGACTCGTCCTCAGTGTCACTGTACTCAACAGCAATGCGTCTGGACAGGATGGAGGCCACATCATTTTCTGAACATTCCCTCATCGCTCGCTGCTCCTGTTGCTCCTGAACCTTCTTCAGCTGGATACCTGAACACACACACACACACACACACACACACACACATCACCGCAAAACATATATAACTACAAAGCAAGAAATAAATCTTCAACACACAATC
>NC_083485.1:16301849-16304349 GCF_030014155.1 Tachysurus vachellii
TAACACACTTTTTACTGAGAAGTCTCTCTCTCTCTCTCTCTCTCTCTCTCTCTCTGTCTCTCTCTCTCTCTCTCTCTCTCTCTCTCTCTCTCTCTCTCTCTCTCTCTCTCTCTCTCTCTCTCACACACACACACACACACACAATTACGTTTCTTTCCTTTTCTTTCTGTAACCTCAGTTGTCAAAAGAAAAATAGTTTTGCAATTAAAACACTAATAAAAATGTTTTTTTTTAAAATATAATTTCACAAAAGTAAGCAAATTATAAATAAATACCCCCCCCCACCCCCCACAGGGTGTTTCATGTGTTGCTATGTAAATCTTCTTATACAGTTTAACCTCCAGTTTTTAGTCCAGTCCAGTTTTGTATATCCATCACCCTGTCCTGTGATTCCACCATGTCAGAAGCCTAAAGAAGTTTTTTCCTCATCAATGTCACCTCCTGCTCACTTGTTAAAGGTCTACACTGCTTTGCACACAGAAATGCATTAAACACACACCTCTGAAGTGCTGACTCAAACGCAGAGGAGTGTTGTACTAAATCATTATAAATCCATTTAAAACATACAAAAACCTGCACATGCAACATTAAGAGCCATTAACACACCTGCACCACCGTGTCGTTCACATCCAGTCAATACAATCTCAAACACAAAACCAAACAATGTAAACACACTCACCCGAGTGTGTGTTGTCTGTGTGTGTCTAGCTCCAAGGCTCCAGCTGAGTGCTCCTCTTGATCCTCTGGCTGCCTATTTTAAGACGCTCCCTAATGTCAGTCATCATAAATGGATATGGCACCTCGATCAAATATGGGACCGTCTCTAAACTATCCTCCTGCTGAAAGGTCAGAGATCAGAGTGGCACACACACACACACACACACGTACACACACGTACACATACACACACAAAAACCTAAACCTTCCCAACCTCTGTGATTAAACACGGAATATCGTATCATATATTTATTTAATAAGAATTATTCCAGACGTGACTACTGATTAAATCCTCTTAACGGAAAACCAGTAAAGGTGAAAGGTCACTGGTGAATTCGTGGGCGGTAACATGAACCCGAAGGTCACTTCAGATATAAAGGGCAGATGGATATGACCCTGAAGCCTTAAGGTCTGGGGTAAATTTAGATATGCGATATGTCAGATACGTGTGAGTGTGTAATGTGACTAAAGCAGGTGAACTTCAGCACACTGCTGAGGGGAATTATAGAAGCTTTTCAGCAAAACTACAACTAGAAACATCACACTGATTTCAGCCTTGAGAAGTTTGCATTACGAGGCTAAAAATAACTTACCGTATCTCTGGACTTATGACCCCCAGTTTAGCATCACGTACTAAATCCCCAACAGACCGGTGATGTCTGTATGACACGGACTACTGTTAATATGAACAAAATGATGGAAAGCAATCACAGTCCATCAGCATCAGATTTACTGTGACTGATAAAACTCACTTACTTATTAAAGAACATCATGTATTACTTCACTGAGCTTAAATGTAATGAAAGGAGTGAAGTAGGTTCATGTTGTCACTTACATTATAGCAGCTACAAGCAGTGTAAACTCCTCTGTCCTGAAGATGTCGTTAGAGACGATTATCAACACCTGAGCACCAGTCAACCAAAGTCCAGAACTCAGCAGTACAGTGAGTTTAACACACAATGTTAAAGAGATCGAACCTGCCGATGGCCTCAGAGTGGAATGAAGGAGACACAAAGCTGCACAGTAAATAGATAAAAATCCTCTTTATGGCACAAAAGCTAAACAGTGTAGTACATTAGGAACGCAGTTACACACACAGCTTGTAGCGTTCTAACAACTCGGGAAACAAACAAAAAAAATGTAACAACAATAAAAACAAAAAAGTACATTAAGTGAGTGGTCCCGAGTGTGCGACTGAACAGTGTTCGATTATAGTGTTATTCAAAACCTCTTTAAAATTTCATTCAGGGGCTGAAACACAGAGAAACAGATACAATCTGGATCTGTGGCTTCTCCTCTTACACACACACACACAAAAACACACACACAAACACACACACACACACACACACGATACAAGCTCAGTTTTTTTTTTTTTATTAAACCTACACCACACAGACATGGTTTAGTAAAGGAGATGAAACTCACAGCAGGTCTTAAAGAGAGCCTGATTATGAACATTGTTCAGTTTAGGCACAGATTGAATACATTATACATTACTCATGTTTATTTCCCCTTAATTACAGGTACAACATTCACAATCCCGCCTTTAACCCCGACTCAAATCTGCGTCTTCGGTTACAGACTCGAGCAACAGGACTCGTGCAGCTAACAGATCACCAATAGCACCGACTGTGATCCATGTGAATAACTGTGCATTTTGTGCACTGTGTTAAACTGGAGGCCATAAACATCTTCCTTGTGTTAGCTGCATCGTTAGCCTCGAATCTCCAGTGTGAAAACCTATAGACACCAAATGAGTGTGTGATCAGTGGAAACTACT
>NC_083485.1:16306849-16309349 GCF_030014155.1 Tachysurus vachellii
AGAGAGAGAGAAAGAGGAAGAGAGAGAGACATAGAGAGAAAGACAGAGAGAGAGAGAGAGAGAGAGAGAGAGAGAGAGAGAGAGAGAGAGAAAGACAGAGAGAATTAACAAGTGATTCAGCTGGAAGGGAATCAATTAAATCTGATACATTTTTTACCTGTGAATCGATTCAGTGATTCAAGCTTCATTAAGAAATATTAATGTTTTTTTAGACATCTAGACTTCTCTAATAATGTTTAATATTTCCTCACCTATATCTCAGTGTTAGTCTCTGGGTCATTTTATTTATTTATTTCATATAAATTAAAATTAAATTGTGTCCCAAATTCACACAAGTCCTTCTCAACTCGCGCTTGCTCACGGTGTCACCTTGCGACAGTGTGATAAAGATGTACTCTACATCAGAAGTTTAAGATCAGACAGGAGACTAGTCAGAGTGCAGAGGTGCATTGTGGGAGTTCAGTGTGCTTTACCCTTAGTGAACTTGTGAATGGGGATTTTCTTCAGCTGCTCTTTGGTCAGTCTGTTCTTCCTCAGTCTTTTCCTGTAGTGCACACAGCGCACCACCTGCATGTTCACACACACACACACACACACACACACAATTAAAACGCTTTATTATGGGACATGAACAGAGCTAAAAGAACATCGTCTGTACAATAACATGTCTACAGTAGCTGGTATTGAGGAGTCCTTATCGCCATGGTAACTGTAGATTTCACTTCCTGCACTTTAAGGTGTGTATTTACACGTCACACTTTGTGCAGGTGCTTGAGATCGTCTGCTCGTTCTCATAACATCAAATCATCTTTAATGCTGACACTACAATAATCTGCAGAATCAGTGCAGCTACGAAATTGTTCGGTATTGGAAACGTGTGGTTTCCATGGCAACGTGGACATGCGATTTCAGAGAGAAGCTCGCTAGAATTTATTTTAGCCTCATCTTAGTTTGAATAAAGACAGAGAGGAACTGGAAGCATAAAACTGAGGATAAGGATGGGATGTGTCAGAAAACCCTGATCTTAAAATGACGCTCCCGAAAATACAGCGAACTCTCCGTCAGGACGCAGGAGTGTAAATATCTTAAACTGTCACGAGGGAAAATAATAGCAGACGCTTGGTGCGGTGGATCTCACGGCTTCGTTATGTTTGTCTGAGTGTGAACATTTGAGATGATAAAGCCCTCACCAGTATGACCACCATGACGATGATGATCAGCCCCACGATGCCGGTGAAGGGGATGAGGTAGAAGGTGATGGGGAAGGAGAAATCAGGCTTCAGGTAGACGTAGACCCTGCACAACATACACAACATTGAGCTCAATCATCTCCTGTATGGCAACTAAAACAACTGTTTATTCGCTAGAAAAGAATGAATCATAACAGCGTAATAATCATTCAGTACATCAGGAGAATCTGTCACGTGTTTAACACAGCAGGAAATCTTCATAGCTACAAGACGTCATAATGTCATAAAGAAGGACGCTAAATAAAGAGCTGCATAATCATCTCTCTTTATTCATACGTGAAAACAAGCTAACCACTGCAGCTAACCACAGCTAACTACAGCAGCTAACCACTGCAGCTAACCACAGTTAACCACAACTAACCACTGCAGCTAACCAGTTCAGTGTAATGGACTGATTCAGATAAGTGGAGTGAAACAGAGAAACTAAGTGTGGTTATAATTTATAAATGCATGTACACACTCCTGCAGCTCCGGTCATTGAGCTGCGTTTCCTGATGTTTAAACAGTTACAGAGTTTCTGTGTTCAGGATTAAACACTGTAGAAATCTCTCAGCTCTGATGTCTGTCAGCGTCTCACCTTTGGTCTGGGCTCATGGAACTGCGGAGGATCTTGGAGGCGTAATAACTGGTGAACACGGACGGGATCTCGATCTCATCAGCTATTGTTTCTGCAACACACAATCACACACACATCAATTGTAGACAAAGTCCATCTTTATCCCTAATCCAGTCAATCAGGAGGGTGTGAGTGTGTATGTGAAGTGTGTATGTGAAGTGTGTATGAGAGGCATGTGTGTGAGGTGTGTGTGTATGTGTGTAAAAGGTTTGTGTGAGGTTTGTGTGAGGTGTGTGTGAGGTGTGAGCTGTGTGTGTGTGAGAGGTGTGTGTGTGTGAGAGGTGTGAGGTGTGTGTGTGTGTGAGGTGTGTGTGTGAGAGGTGTGTGTGTGTGTGAGAGGTGTGTGTGTGTGTGTGTGTGAGAGGTGTGTGTGTGAGGTGTGTGTGTGTGTGTGAGGTGTGTGTGTGTGTGTGTGTGTGTGTGTGTGAGAGGTGTGTGTGTGTGTGTGTGTGTGTGTGTGAGGTGTGTGTGTGTGTGTGTGTGTGTGTGTGAGAGGTGTGTGTGTGTGAGAGGTGTGTGTGTGAGGTGTGTGTGTGTGTGTGTGTGAGAGGTGTGTGTGTGAGGTGTTTGTGTGTGTGAGAGGTGTGTGTGTGTGTGTGTGTGAGAGGTGTGTGTGTGTGAGGTGTGTGTGTGT
>NC_083485.1:16316849-16336849 GCF_030014155.1 Tachysurus vachellii
GCACCGCTCCCAGTAGAACATCCACAAACTGGACAATACAGATTTCTTAATTCTCTACATCATACAGGAATGTTACAGGAACGTGGAATCAGATTATCATCAATTATAGTTCAATTCCTGACTGTAACCATCTGCTGCTGTTAACAAAATATCGGCACCCCTATTTGAATGAATAGTGTTTACATTCATTTTTAAATAAAACTGTATACATTTCGATAACAAACACAACACGCCGTGTTTCATCATTCAATCTTTATTTAAAACTCAAACGTGAGACAAGTCTGTTATAATAGCAGGCGTCTTAGACACAGTGCGTAAAATGTGAAGAATTACAGGTCTGATTACTGACACTCAGCTTTAGGCTTTAAAATGCTTTAAATACGAAGGAGGTTCAGTTTCGAAGGTTTTTAGTTACAAACATTTGACTTTTACATCGTTGGATTAAACGTGAACACAACAAAATACGGTAATGAAAACTTCTCAGCGAAGGACAAGTAAGAGTTTTATGCTACTGTACAAACTGTCTGCGTCATGTCTGATCGTGCGCCACTGATTCATTTCCTACACGAAGTTGATTGATCTGTTAGTGTTTTGGAGAAAGATGAACACTTTTATATGAACACGCTGCAGCCAGAAGCTCCAGAAGCACATGAGGTTTAAACGGTCACAAACACTCGGAAAAGACAGAAAGCTTTCTCCTGCTGAGCCTTAAACTGAAAAGGAACTGTCTGAGGAGAAGCCGCCGGTCCAGTGGCCATGTCTTTGTCCATATATGACCTCAGACACACACCCTTTTTAATCAGTGCCATTAATTTCCTTATACTGCGATTTACGGGCTGAAAGACACACCCACATTTTAGTTTTACATGTAATTCAATTAACTAACACACTAAAAACTAAAAAAAGTTCTTTTTAGTGCATCAGGAAGACACACAGAAATAAAATCCACCAAACTAATAAGCTTTAAAAAACAAACACACACTACGAGAAGGCTAGAAGCAGCAGACAAGGCCAGAGTGATAGCTAAACACACACACACACACACACACACACACACACACCTACCTCACAGAGATATTGCTCTAGAGTACAATGCTGTACAGGGACATGTAAATGAACACACTGATTCTCTCTCTCACACACACAGACAGACGTCTCATAGGCTGCCAGCACCCGTGTCGTCTTCTCCTCTCTTGAGGCGTTTCTTAGCTCGGATGTCATTCATGGCCTCCTCGATGGATCGCGTGTCTCTCTTATTGGCCACAGGGACTATCAGCATGAGAAAGAACCAATCAGAAACCAGGAAACTAATCAAGATTAATCAATAGTTAAAAAAGAGAGTAAGAAGACAGAGTGAGGTTTGTGTGTGTGTGTGTGTGTGTGTGTGTGCGCGTGTGTAAAAGAGATTTCTCATGATTTTCTTCAGATTTTAATACAAATTCTTAATATATTGTAAGGAAGGCAGAATTTCTCAGTAATAAATCCTTGTTATGTCACAAGGTTGTGAAATTGTGACAGTTCAAAAACTCACATAGCACATAAATGAAGCACAAACCAGTCATAACAGACAAACAAACAGGTGGTGTGTGTGTGTGTGTCTCACCACAGCCGTACGCCTGGTTAGCCTCCAGCGTGTGTGCAGCATCTTTAGCAGCAGACGTGCCAATCAGATGGCTGTATTTGTCTCTGTAGTTGGAGCTGGGAGACGACGGCCTCTTGTGGCTCTGACTGGCTGCTTCCTCCTCCAACGCTGCCTGCTCCTGAACACGGAAATGGGCAGGACAATGAGCTCCATGCTAATCTAATTAACACCTATGTGTGATGTGAAGTAATCCTGTGTGGTTCAAGATTCTACTTCAGCTTCATTATTTA
Source organism: Tachysurus vachellii (assembly GCF_030014155.1). Classification (NCBI taxonomy): domain Eukaryota; kingdom Metazoa; phylum Chordata; class Actinopteri; order Siluriformes; family Bagridae; genus Tachysurus; species Tachysurus vachellii. The sequence goes on from NC_083485.1 coordinate 16,318,722, forward strand.
AAAGTTCAATTTAGTTCAATCTTTTAATAATAATTTACAATATTAGGTTTTAAAAACTGCAGTTTTAAAAACTTTTCAATTTCCTCTCTGTCGTGTAAAGATGTTTCGAAGGTGTTACAAACGTGTTACTAACGTGTTACTAACGTGTTACTAACGTGTTACTAACGTGTTACTAACGTGTTACGAAGCCCTAAAGTATTTCTGTATGATGTCGGTTTCCTGCTGCTCACCTTCAGCTTACGTCTCTCCTCTGCTTTGGTGTGATCCCACTCCTCTCCTCTACGATACGCCTCCAGCTCATCATCTGATGGCGCAAACTCCTGCACACACACACACACGTGTACACACACGTACACACACACACACAGAGAGCTCTGCTCAGTTCCTGCAGGAGTGTGTTGTATGTATGTAAGTGGACCCGATAGATCAGTACCTTTTTAAAGAGCATCACGTATCTGCTTTCTTCATCCTCACCAAAGGAGAAGGAGGTGAGACCGGCCACCTCGGCCACATCGTGTCTGAGTGACGAGACAGCAGCAAACACACACAGTCACGTCTTTAGATGTATTGCCATCTTGCTACTAAGCAAATAAACAAACAAATAAATAAATAAATCACTCAATGACTTGACTCACAGGATGCTCCTCTCAATCTTCCCCATAGGTTCATACTTCTTCTTCTGCAGACTGCTGTCCTGGATGAAATCAGACACTTCCTTCTCCATCTGATCCAAACATCAGATCATTAAATCACAAAGTTCACCCCATGAGCAACACATAGTTTCTATTTGCACACAAAACCACTCGTACCTTCTTCCTAAACTCTGCTTTCTTCCTCTTCTCATCCTCCTGCATCTTCTTCATGCGAGCAGCTTGTTCTGTGATGCCCCACAGGGCAGAGCGAGGAAGTGGACATGTCAACACGGACATTTAAAACACTTCTGTAGTGAACTGAACACTCAGCCCTTAATGTGCAGTGTAGTAAAGTGCACTTGTAAAGAGAGCTGAATCCTAAACACCTGTTTACTGAAGGTGCAGTGCACTACACAGGCGACAGTGCACTACGCAGGCGACAGTGCACTACACAGGCGACAGTGATAGTGCACAGGCGACAGTGCACTGCACTGCACAAGACGCCTATGTAGTGCACTTAGGGGGCTGAATCTAGGGGACCTCATTTCTCAGTTAAAATGTTTATTCAAAATGTTAATTATTAATGAATACAAACATCAAGTCTGTGGTTAATGTTTGGGGGAGAATTTGGTCATTTTTTGTTGAAAAAAATAAAAACATTTCTATATTTCTATAAAACTTAAATTAAGAAACAAAAACTGAAGTTAACAGTGAAACACAATGAAGATTCCTTAATTAACACTATTTAGGGGGCATCTGTGATTTGGGACGCGGCCCCTCGGGCTACTAGTGAACGCTGAGGAGAATTTAGTGAGAGCCAATCAGAATTAAGGCACGAGATGACGTCACCAGCACAGCCTCATTTCCTCACATTCGATTGGAGGATTTTTTTCCCCTCAGCTCGAGCTTCAGGAGAGCAGCAACACGACAACACGTCACAAAACGCACAGAAACTCTTCACACGTGACCTCATCACGACTATAACGTGTTTGACGACATAGACTCGGTGTAAAAGCGTGTAAAACCGCGTACCTCGAGCTTTACGGCGGCTTTCCTGGTCGCCGACCGTCGGAGGTTTTTCCATCGAGCTCAAGATTGAGCCCAGGAGGTCCGCCATCTTGGACTGAATGATTGTAACCGGAAACCGGAAGTCTTATGAACAGCGGTGGTGTTATTGCGGGGTTTAACCGCCAGGGGGCGCGCGTTATAGCTATAAATAAGTACAATAAATCTGTTGCTATTCAGACTTAATAATAAATAATGAATAAACATAATAAATATATAATGTATAATTATATAATGTTAAATAATTAAAACGCGTTAAAGGAGCGTTTTCTCTATATATTACATTATATTACATTTTTCTTTTTTTATATTTTTTTTCATTCATTACATTTCAGCTACATTACATTAGCTTTCATTACTGTTTGTTTGTACATTTATTTATTTACTTTTTTACAAAATCTGGATTAATTCCACTAAAAAGTGGCATATTTTACATTTGAACATCCAGCGACGTGTCGAAACAAAATGGACAGCTGTAAAATCTAGAATAATTCATTATTCATCATTAGAGAATCATTAAAAAGAAAAAAGTACAAAACACTTTTGTGCTGCTTTTGTCTCTGTAAGATTCACATTTACTGTTAAATCTTAAACAACTTAATAATTGCTGCAAATTAGAAGTTTTCCAGTTTTGTAAAACTTCATTCAGACCTGCTGGTAGAACCAAACATCATCATGTAGAGATTTTATTTATTTATAAGAAATAAATGGATCCACGTGGAAGATTTAATAAACTATTTCTATCTACAATCAGCTGTGAGAAAATTCAGCCTCTCGATAATCTCTGTCTAAAAGGACGGCATAGAGACGTCCAGAATGACGAACGTTTCCGTTAATAAACAAGCAGATCAGATCCTGTTTAAGGTTCTTTACCCCGTGTGCTGCATTATTCACTTCAACATGTTGGTAGAAATAAATGGGAAAGAACTCAGAGAACCTTCTTTAATAAGGATTTTCACTATAAATGAGAGACATTGGGAGAGTGAGAGAGAGATTTCTATAGCATTCTGTCGTTAGCTTACACACACACACACACACACACACACACACTCATCATCACTAAGACTGGATTCACACAAATTCAGATGTAGTCTTTTTAATTTAAGGACAGAAAATAAATTGAGAACTGTGTCAGTGTGTAGCTTCCTGTACAAGACACAACCTTCTGAAAGTCCGATAAGCGGCGTAGGGTTCTGAGCCGAGTCTGAAAACAAACTTGGAGGACACACGGCGGACGATGGGACCATGAGTAGGAACATAAGACTTGCAGTGTTCCAACACACCCTGAATGACTTCCCCTTCATCAACACTCCCACATGTTACTCTCCCCTAGCTACCTAAACCTAACACCAGAGCTAGTCAGGAGCGCTGGAAGAGCTTACTCACTCACCTGACCTTCAATATCATCATTACACAACTCTGAGTCAGAGGAAGTCAAGGAGAGTGTGTTAGAAAACACAAGACAGACACAAACACACACACACACACACAGAGGGGGGGGGGGGGAGAGGGAGAGAGAGAGAGAGAGAGAGAGACCCCCAAGCGGCTAAGAACCTCAGCCGACCCGAGCTGTGCGAGTTCCCATTAGGACTCTATGAGTCCAGGAAGTAGATCCGGTAGAACTTGTTCATCTGCTCGAGGAAGATGAAGGTGAGGACAGTGTGAGGGCCGAGACGGGCGTAGTACGGTGTGAAACCCTTCCACAAGCTGAAAAAGCCTTCCTTCCTCACCACCCTAATCAATACGTCCTGCAGAGGGAAAAGGCATGAATGTGAAATCAGACACGCACGCACACAGGCACGCATGCAGACACGCACGCAGACACGCACGCAGACAGGCACGCAGACAGGCACGCAGACACGCACGCAGACATACATACACGCACGCAGACATGCACGCAGACATGCACGCAGACACGCACGCAGGTACGCACGCACGCACACATACATACACGCACGCACACATACACGCACGCACACATACACGCACGCACACATACACGCACGCACGCACACATACACGCACGCACATACATACACGCACGCAGTCACACACGCACGCAGTCACACACGCACGCAGCCACGCACGCACACAGCCACGCACGCACACAGCCACAGAGACACACACACAGATCTTCAAATCCACTCACGAGTCCGTTCTTGTACTCTGGCTTGCCGTCGATCATCCTCATGTTCTGAATCCTGAAACAGACGAGTGTGAGCCTCAACGTCACTCACCAAACAAACACTGAACGCCCCAATTTGGCTCCTGAACACTGCACTGGATGTTACACTTTACACAGAGTTGTAACAAACACCTCAGACAATACAATATAAATTTTAATAAACCACACATCACTACACACACTGAATAGTTTTCAATAACAACGTGTCGAAACGTTTCTCCTCCTCACACGTGTGTGTTCTGTTAATATGCACAAGACCATAAACACAAACACACAGAATTCATAAAGAATTTAAACACACACACTAGTAAAGTTGTACATGTTGATCATCTTGTGTTAATATAGCACTTGCTGTAGTAACACACACACGCTCTCACGCGCTCACACAAACACGCGCTCTCACATGCTCACACACACGTGTGCGCTCACGCACGCTCACACACACACACACACACCTGGTTTTAGCTATGTCGACTGGCATGGAGGCGGCTGTGGTCACGAGCCCACTGATCATACTGGCACAGAAATGGCACAGGATGTCATCAGAGAAATAAGCTGCCAACACACACACACACACACACACAGAGTATAAAAATCATCAACATATTACACTTACACAATAATGATGTACTGCAGTAAAATCAAACAGACAGTGATGTGGAAGCAGGAAAACACAAAGGCAGAGATTTCTGTATAAACAGATAAACTGTTAGCTGCCGTTAGAGATGATGGACTTTAATGTAGACGTGAAGGTGACAGTGAAGGTGTAGAATCTCACCTGTGTCCAATAAAGCCTGCTTAGACTGGGAATAAGAAGCCAGCTGTGCTGCATTCACTACTACTGCCCTGGCCATGGTGGGTACACAGCCCTGTAACACACACACACACACACACACACACACACACACACACACACACACACACACAGACCGACACACACACACACACACACACACACACACACACACAGACCGACACACACACACACACACAGACCGACACACACACACACACACAGACCGACACACACACACACACACAGACCGACACACACACACACACACAGACCGACACACACACACACACACACACAGACCGACACACACACACACAGACCGACACACACACACACACAGACCGACACACACACAGACCGACACACACACACACACAGACCGACACACACACACACACAGACCGACACACACACACACACAGACCGACACACACACACACACACAGACCGACACACACACACACACACACACAGACCGACACACACACACACACACAGACCGACACACACACACACAGACCGACACACACACACACACACACAGACCGACACACACACACACACAGACCGACACACACACACACACACAGACCGACACACACACACACACACACACAGACCGACACACACACACACACACACAGACCGACACACACACACACACACAGACCGACCGACCCACACACACACACAGACACACACACACACACACAGACCGACCGACCCACACACACACACACACACACACACACACACACACAGACCGACACACACACACACACACAGACCGACACACACACACACAGACCGACACACACAGACCGACACACACACACACACACACAGACAGACACACACACACACACACACAGACCGACACACACACACACAGACCGACACACACAGACCGACACACACAGACACACACACACACAGACCGACACACACACACACACACAGACCGACACACACACACACACACACACACACAGACCGACACACACACACACACAGACCGACACACACACACACACAGACAGACACACACACACACAGACAGACACACAGACAGACACACACACACACACACACACACACACACAGACTATCAGAATAAACCAGTACTACACCAGGAAGTAAAACAATGATTGCAAACCTGGCAGTAAAACGAAACATTAACACCAGCACTAAAGGGGGTGTGGTCTCTGTGCTTGTCAACAAATTGCACATGGTCTGGGCTGAAACACACGTGCACACAAACACACACACAAACACAAACACACACCCGCCACAGTGTTGTGACTCCCTCCTCCCTGGTGATTCGGATGAGAGCATTAAAGACGTTTGTGTAACCTCTCCTCTGATCAGGGGGAAGTCTAACATGGGAAAAGAGAGAGAAAGATTATTATTATTATTATTATTATTATTGTTGCTGATGTTTAGATCCAGCTGCTCAGTTCTAATGAGTCACATTTTTCTTCACTTTGGTTCTCACCGTCCGTCTGCAGTCATGCGAATGAGCGCCACTTCGGCCGGAGTGCCGACAAACGCTCCTGTGGCTCCGGCCGTCATCCCGATAAGCGCCTTCATAAAGAAATTGGGAGGAGTTCCATCTGCTTTTGTCAGTTTCTCAAACAATATCGTGTAAATCCCCAGACGAGTGGTGGTGTAGGTCGCCTGCCTGAGGAGACCGGCCGAGAGACTAGACACAGAAAGAGAAAAAGAGAGAGAGAGAAAGTGTAAGGTGAATTAGCATCAAGCAGTGGACATGCTCCAAATCTCCTCCTCTGCATATGTGCCTTTCTTGACTAACTGCCTTCTCACCCTGTGTAGATGCCCCGGACTCCTTCATTGCGCAGGATGCTGGCCACAGCGTGCAAGCTCGTCTTATATTCCCGAGCCTTCGAACCCTGACCGCTCAACTGCATCCTGTTCTTCACCAGGTCCAGCGGCTGAACAAACACTGTAGCCCCCATCCTGAGAGAGGGAGAGATAGAGAGAGAGAGATAGTCAATCAGTAAGTGACCCAGTTTGTGACCCTTGTTTGTTTTATCTCTAAATAAAGATTTTAAATTTATTACTTCAGACACTTAAAGGAGCAATCAGTAATTTTAGCAGATCTTATCTGAAGAGGCATTTCGCAAACCTATTTACAATCCAATGCAGCTTCTGATATGCTATAAACTGGTGCTGGAAATGAACCGATCTGAATTAAACAGCCAACATGACAGACATGTGAATGTTAGGGCTTCGTCTGATACTGGAGCTTTACAGTGTTTATTTTTTGCTTCATGGTGATTAAAAGTCTGTGGTCTGACAGACAGCGATGTTTTTCCTCCTAATCATCACTGACACCACCTTTTATCTTTTGGGTTTGTATACTGGGCAAAGACGAACACTCACTGCAAACACAGAGCGACACAAATCAACAGATCTGTGGCTCTGACTGTATATAAACAGCACACTGCAGAACAAACGCCATGTCGTAAAATGCCGAACATCCCCCATCGTGTTAAGATCGAGACCCCGAGCAGACGCTTGATAGGTGCGAGACCCACCGTGGACTCGTTTCTGACTGAGATCAGATTTTCTCAAGCCTGGTCCTGGAGAACCGCATGTCCCTGTGAGGTTTAGCCTTAACACACCGGACGGACTTAACGAAGTGAGCGTGTTAGAGCAGCGTAAACACCAGAAAAGCATCGGTTCTGTACGAAGCCTAGATTCGTCTCCTCGTCCCGAATCCCATCGTCTCTTCTTACAGAGCAGGAAACGTTCTGAGCTTCACTTCGGTGCTGTTGATCTGAGTGTTTTTAGATCAGCACCTGTGACCTTTAGGTCTGAAGCACATGCTTTGTGTGAGATCTCTGGCCTCCATATTGGTGCAGAAGGTCTTCAGCATTTAACAGGGTTCCTCTAATGTAAAGGGAAAAGCATCATCATCATCATCATCATCATCATCATCACTGTGACTGCAGCTTTCTTTTGGTTTCCTCCTGAGCGACTTGTGTAAGTGAATGTGACGGATTCAAAGCCACCACATGATATTTTATAATAAACTACACAGATGAGGACAGTTTTAAAGCCTGGATCAGACACGGACAGATCTGGCAACCCACACAGCACAAGATAATAATAATAACCCCCCCTTTATCTACAGCCTTTTACATACCCCGCCAAGCCGCCGAACAGGAACTTGATGGACTTTGGGGAGCTTTTCGGGTTCACTGCCCCCGACGCCATTCTGCTGCACTGCTTTATGTTTCTGAGGCGTCTGAGACACTTAAAACCTGAGCAGCAAGGTGACACACCGGCGAGCGCGCACGTAAAACGTCTGAGCCAATCAGAAGCACAACATGTGGTCACGTGAACAGGGTGCGCGCACGTCAACAATGGAAAAAGGGCCCGCTAAGCTAAGGGCTAACGAGAACGGCTAACCACATCTCCGTAGCAAATGACACGTCAAAATAACATTCGTATATACGCAGTAAATATTATTATTATTGAATATCAGTGTTTATTAGTATGATGTTCTGTTTTAAAATGACAGAGAAAGTTTTAGTGGCTAAGCTGGGACGTTGAACTGTCTGCTAGCCAATGGGATTGAAGTATTTTTTTGATCACGTGATCACGAACTGTCTACTAGCCAATGGGATTAAAGTATTTTTTGATCGCAAACTGTCTACTAGCCAATGGGATTAAAGTATTTCTGATCACGTGATCACGAACCGATTCATTATTCTCCGTTTAGCTGTTTTTTTAAACATATTTCAATACGAATCAAAACTCCGCTATTTTATCCACACTACGATAATAATTCTAAAGCGGTCGTTTTTTCAGTAATATTAAAATTGTCAACATAAAATGGAAACTAAATTTGATTCACGAACGTAGCAACGGTTGATCCAATAAGATTCTAGGGACTCAGTCACGTGATGAGAAGCGCCTGGTCTTAAAGGGACAGAAGCACAAACGTTAGAGACTCTTGTGTGTGTCCTTTATGGTGTGTACACAATCATGGCCTTAAATGGACTTAATCAGCTGAACGGTAATGACACTGATTAAGGATGAGGTCTTTTACAGTGAGTTGGTCGGGACAGAACCTGAAAATCACACAATGTGTCTGTCAATGGGAAACTTTGTGGATTTTATGGGATTAAAGTCACAACCTTCTGTCAGTAGCCCATGAGCCACCACTGTCCATTTAATTCATCCTGTTTATTAAGTCTTAATATAAGCCTGGAATGTGGCATACAGTAATGTGTTTGTGTGTGTGTGTTTGTGTGTGTGTTTGTGTGTGTGTTTATGTGGTGTGTGTGTGTTTGTGTGTTTTCATGTGTGTGTGAGCTTGTGTATGTTTGTGTTGTGTGTGTTTGTGTGTGTGTGAGCTTGTGTATGTTTGTGGTGTGTGTTTGTGTGTGTGTGAGTTTGTGTGTGTGTGTGTTTGTGTGTTTTCATGTGTGTGTGAGCTTGTGTATGTTTGTGTTGTGTGTGTTTGTGTGTGTGTGTGTTTGTGTGTTTTCATGTGTGTGTGAGCTTGTGTATGTTTGTGTTGTGTGTGTTTGTGTGTTTTCGTCTGTGTGTGAGCTTGTGTATGTTTGTGGTGTGTGTGTGTGTTTGTGTGTGTTAGTTTGTGTGTGTTTATGTGTAGTGTGTGTGTGTGAGTTTGTGTGTGTGTGTGTTTTCGTGTGTGTGTGAGCTTGTGTATGTTTGTGGTGTGTGTGTGTTTGTGTGTGTGTGAGTTTGTGTGTGTTTGTGTTTGTGTGTTTTCGTGTGTGTGTGAGTGCTTGTGTATGTTTGTGGTGTGTGCGTTTGTGTGTGTGAGCTTGTGTATGTTTGTGGTGTGTGTGTTTGTGTGTTTTCGTGTGTGTGTTTGTGTGTGTGTGTTTGTGTGAGCTTGTGTATGTTTGTGGTGTGTGTGGTGTCTGTGTGTGTGTGAGAGAGAGAGAGTTGTGTTTGTGCAGGCTGCAGTAATGTGAATGCTGATGTGATGATAATTCCTGCAGTCAGACTGCATTGTTTAATTCATGCAGTGCGTCAACTGCCACCACCCAAAAATGCACTACACACACAAACACAGTTACGACAGTGCATTCACAAATGAGAGCACTAACACACAGTGTGTGTGGGTGTGTGTTTGATTATACATCACAAAATAGCATGTTGTAGAAATCTATAAAAATAATACATTAACTAGTTCATGAAGAACATGGAGGCACAGGGTTAGGGTTAGTCTTGAATGCAGCTACAGTATAGTGAGCCTGGTCTGTTTCCAGCTACACAATGTAATCATTTTGTGAGATAAATAATAAAATTAAATATAGTTAATATTTGTGTTGTGAACCAGCACAAATGTACAAGAATTAATTAAAAAATTCTAAATTAAAAAAGCAAATACTTACTAGCTGTACTAGTATGTTTGTATAAATGTGTTTCTAAGTGTGCCCTCTGTGTGTGTGTGTGTGTGTGTGTGTGTGTTTGCATAAGCAAAGCAGTTTGAGCAGCTGTGTGTGTCATTATCAGCAAGTCCATTAACATCATGAGGTCGTCTGGGCTCGTGTTCTACAAATCCCACACCACTGCACCTATATTTACCCATGATGCTTTTCTGTCAGGGGCAACTTCCATCTCTCAGACGAATGAATCGCTCACACACACACACACACACATACACACACACACACACACAGCATTCCAGGCTTATATTAAGACTTAATAAACAGGATGAATTAAATGGACAGTGGTGGCTCATGGGCTACTGACAGAAGGTTGTGACTTTAATCCCATAAAATCCACAAAGTTTCCCATTGACAGACACATTGTGTGATTTTCTATGGATACACATTTGGTGTGTGTGTGTGTGTGTGTGTGTGTGTGTGTGTGTGTGTGAACATACTGCTGATAGAAAAAAAGGATGTAACTGTTATGCTATATTCTTATATTTAGTATTTAGAAATGTTTTCCTTCCAGATGGAAGGCAGACTCAGACCCTGTTGGTGTAACTGGGGGCGGAGCTTAAGCTCATCAGGACCATTAGGACCATGGGACATCACCACTAGTGTTTGTCTTCATTTTCATCGACTTGGTGTAGTTCTCAGAATAAAGGACTGGGTTTCACTTTGATTCATTTTGACAAAACTTTAAACTCTGCTAATTAATCTTATATACAACACACCTCCAGAAGTATTGGCACCCAGACCATATCCCTTCATTATCGTATAACATAAAACACTTAAAGACGTACGGAAGTCACGGTACTGTAAGTCATATCATGCTTGTGAAAATGTTTGGTGCTCTAAAGGAATATATTCTGAAACTATTGCAAACATCAACAGGGATTGGACTCATAATCAGACATTTGGCCTTGAACATCATCAGTTATGACTCTGAAGAAGACATAGAGCTTCCCCAAAGAAATTTATTAAATATAATAGTTCCAATACTTTTGAAACAAGGGCTCTGTATTGCTTAAGAAAGTTTTATGTTTGAAAAAATTATTTTAAATTCTTAACATATGTGTAAACTGAAAAAATCACTAATTGCATTTTCGCTCATTTTTAATGAAGGGTGCCAATAATTCTGAACATCCAACATGGTGCATATGTGTGTAGGTTATTTTGAGCTACACAATCACACAACACACCTGACATTGATTAAAGAGCCTAAAAACATTGCAGTGAGATTCTTCAGACATTTTAAAGGCAAGCATGAATACATTCGGTACAGGGTTTTAGAGTGAATCATTTCTTTTTTCTTTTTTTTTTTTTGGTGCAAGACATTAAAACCGAACCGACACAGGCAGAGTTACGGAGGAGTTTCTGTGCTCTAAATGTGTATTTACACTGCTAGTGTCTTCATATAACTTGATCTTGCTAACTATAATACATCACATGAAAAAAAACTAAAAAGCATTCGCATTTGAACGTGAGTCCGGCTGCTGGAAATATTTTCTGTCAGGTCCAGCTCGAGTACAATATTTACATTTTTCTAAAACGGTAGACGTTAATGACGTAGTCACGAACGTGTCCGTATCATATGGCGGCCTCTCGAGCCGTGGATTCTCTTCAGCAGTAAAGGGATTCGGGATCACTGCCCTGAAACACGGGATTTACATCAGATGCTTCTTCCAAAGCCTGATTTTGATTCATCCACTGATTGTTTGATTCATTGATTCATTCATCTTTACTCAGCACTTCATCATAATATGATTGCTTTTATAAACTGGCAAAGACTGACATCTCGAGTCTCGGCTGTACACGGTACAACTTGTGAGCAGAGAATTTGCACAATTCAAGTGAGTTGAATTTGTCAAATTTCATTGTCAAATTTTCATCATCTCCACAACAACCCAAGAAGATTCTTGATGAGCATGAGGAACTGGAGGTGGTCCACTGGATTGTCACTCTGAGGGGTGAATCGAATGAATCATATCGTTCGATTTACTTCAAAAGTATCAAAGATATTAGAATGAAATTGGAGTGCAGTGGAGATGAGCACCAGACCACCAGACACTGCCCTGTGTCTTCTGTTACCGGGCAGATTCGTGGCTGTGTCCCAAATCACAGTGGTCCGTGAGGGAACGTTGAGTTGAGTGACTCAGCAAATGAAATTCCATCACAACCCTTCAAAGTGAGTGACAGCGAGTCAGACCCTGTCGTCTGGGTGCGACAAACAACTTCCTGATTACATTCTCGAGTTCTCGCTGGCAAAACAGATCCTCCAGTGTCGTTAAATAAAGTTTCACACACACACACACACACACACACACACACGGCTAATAATCAGACATGCTCTAGTACGTGTCCTGAAAGCTAAATCCACATCATAACAGTCAGAAATAAATTATCTCACTGCTCAAACTGTAGTGTGTTTCCCATCATCCTCAGCACAGTTTAAGCGCTCTCCTGCATGTGAGTTAGCGTACAGATAAATCATGTAGCAAATGTGTGACATATCCTAAACACTAGCTGTTAATACAATGCACTGTAAGATTCAAAAAGTTTGAGACGAATTGAAGTCAGAACGCTGTAACTTTGCTCTGTTGTAGCCTGTTTACACTCAGCTACACCTGACACAATAACCAGGAATGTCTGACCGCTAGCATTGTGTGACAGAAAAGTTAGAAAACTTTAGGATTCACTTAATTTGCATTGCATTATGGGTAATACACAACCCCCTGTAGCTCCTGAGAATAACACTGTATGGTTAAAACCCTGTAAGACAGAAAAAATGAACAGAAAACCTTTTGTTAGATTTTTAGCAGCTAGCACTTTTTGTTAGAAGTCTAGCATGAATAAAGGTATGAATTCAAAATGGCCGACACTGTAGCTAGATTCTGTAGACAGTACATTAAGTCGCAGTCGTGCCACATGGTCATGTGTTGTGTTCTAGATTCAAATGATTTCACAAAAATGTTAATTATTAAACAACTTGAATAGATTTATTAACGCTAGCTAGCTATTCAAATATTAAAGAACAATTGATTTTTTTAATTCAATAAAAATAAAAATGGCTAGCCAATAGCTAAAACTGCTATAAATTAAGTAGCAGTTATAGCAGACATACGTAGCATGGGTTGTGAGTGATGTAGCTAATCATGTAGCGCTAAACAGCTAGATAGCTAAAATGCATAGCAGCTGATGGAACACACCACCTTTTGAGTTGTGATTTTTTTTTCTCAGAAAAATTAACAAGAGACAAACTTTATAGCATCTAATATCTTCATACTGAACAGTGTCCACACACACACACACACACACACACACACACACACACACACACACACACACACACACAATGGACGTTCTCTTCATGCTATTGTTGTCTGTCATTGTCTCTGTGTCTCAATGGCCTTTGTCCTTTGACACTTTTTGCTTTGTGCAAATGATACAGTTAAGAAATTATAGCAGGACACAGACACACACACACACACACACACACACACACCCACACACACAGACACACACACACAAACACAAGAAGTGGGGACTGTTTTAAAGGGCCATGCGCACAGTTTGTTGAACGCAGTGATAAGATGGAGGAAGACTCATGAAATAAGTTATCTTCATACATTTGCTCCGTTTCACACAGCAGTCGTCACCATGGTGATTTGTCCTTCCGCTGTTCGGGGGAAGTGAATAATGGCAGGATGATTAGGAGAAATAAGAAATAAATGACATAGTTGCTTCTGTGTGTCTACTATTGCAGGCTATGATAACGAGAGAAAACACACAAGTGTTTTGCTGCTTGCGGTTAATTTGCGTTATCGGCAGTGAACTGCAGTCCAACACACACACACACACACACACACACACACACACACACACACACACCCAAAAGCTTGCTGCATGGCATCCTTGGAAAAGGAAGTGAGTTTTTTACAACTCCCCCTCGCCAAAGTGTTTCACCTGGAAGACATGATGTTCACTCTTATTCAAATATTGGTCTGTTTGTTTGTTTGTTTGTTTTTCCTTTGGAGAGTAAAATCTCCTGTTGTGTTAATGGGGTATCGACGTTTCTGTAACATGTTTCTAAAAGATCAGGAGTGGGTTTGGTTCAGATCGTTCTGGAAGCTCGGTGGTTCGCAGGAGCCATGCAGGAAGATGGAATACACAGGAAGGGAAGGAAGCAAAAGCCGTCCGTTCGTCCCGGTCACACTCGGATCTCGTTGTCTCGTTCTCGTCACCCAGGACTGTCCTCACGCGCGGGACTCTTTCTTGGAGTGCGGCTTGTTGCCCAGCAGGGTGTCAATCTCACTCACTGCCTGAGGAGTCATCTGAGAGAGAACCTGCAGGAGAACAGAGCTGAGTGTATGTTTCATTGTGTGTGTGTGTGGGTATATGTGTTTGTGAATGAGTGTTTGTGTGTGTGTGTGTGAGTGAATGAGTGTGTGTGCATGTGTGGGTGTGTGAATAAGTGTGTGTGTGTGTGAATGAGTCTGTGTGTGCATGTGTGTGTCTTTGTGGGTGTGTGTGTGAATAAATGTATATGTGTGTGTGGGTGTGTGTGTTTGTGAATGAGTGTGTGTGTGCGTGAGAATGAGTTTGTGTATGTGAGTGAATGAGTGTGTCTGTGTGAGTGAATGAGTGTGCGTGGGTGTGTGTGTTTGTGAATGAGTGTGTTTGCATGTGTGTGTGTGAGTGAATTAGTGTGTGTATGTGTGTGTGTTTGTGAATGAGTGTGTGTGTTTGAATGAATGTGTGTGTGTGAATGAGTCTGTGTGTGTGTTACCCTCAGTGCTCCCAGGTTTTCTAGTAGTTGGTCTGTGTTTGAGACTCCCAACAATACAGAACTAACACCTTCACTGCGCAAACACCAGGCTGAAAGAATAAGTAAAAAATAAAAATAATAGTTATAAATAATAATAATAATAATGATAATAATAATTATTATTATTATTATCATTATTATTATTATTATTACCAATAGCAAGCTGTGCGGCCGTGCAGCTGAGTCGGTCGGCCATCAGGTGGAGCTCTTTGATCTTAGCCAACTGTCTGCGGCCTTCTTCACTGTGAACGCGCTCCTTTAGCCACTGATAGCCCTTAAACAAACACACACATACACACACTTTATTGGTTGATCATTAAAATGTAGACGTGTTCTAAACATGTGCTCTCATAAAGTGATTACTCTGAGAAAACAGATATATTCACTCAGTCACACACAGACACACAGACATACACACACACAGACACACACACACACAGACATACACACACACAGACATACAAACACACACACACACACACAGACACACACACACACACAGACATACACAGACATACAAACACACACACAGACACACACACACAGACATATACACACACACACACACACAGACATACACACACACACACACACACAGACACACACACACACACAGACATACAAACACACACACACACAGACACACACACACACACACACACACACAGACATACACATACACACACACACACACACACAGACATACACACACACACACACACACACAGACATACACACACACAGACATACACACACAGACATACACATACACACAGACATACACACACACACAGACATACACACAGACATACACACACACAGACATACACACACACAGACATACACACACATACACAGACTTACACACACACGCACACACTAGTAACAGCTGTAAAATACCATATGGTGAGAGAAGAGAGTGTGAGAGAGAGAGAGAGAGAGAGAGAGAGAGAGAGAGAGAGAGAGAGTGACTCACTTTCATTGCAGCTCTAGAACATTCTGGAACTCCGTCACTGTATTTCCCGGTGATCAAACCACACGCCAACGGAGACCAGGTCATCGCCCCCACACCTGATGGAGAGAGAGAGGGAGAGAGAGAGAGAAAAGAAAAATGCTTTTCAACTGACGTTTGATGCTCCATTCAGCTAGAAAATGTGACTCTGACTGACAGATGGGGTGGCAGGGGTGAGCGACGGAGAGAAATAGAGAGAGAGATACAGAGTGAGATACAGTGAGACATAACGAGAGATAAAGAGAGATGGCCTTGTTTTAAACAGACCTCTTTCCAAACACGGAAACTCCAAATGTAGAAACTAATTGCTCTATAATGACTTTTCATTTGAGGGCAGAAACGTGTGTGTGTGTGTGTGTGTGTGTGTATGAGAGAGCGAGAGAGAGAGAGAGAGAGAGAGATCAGTTACCAGCCATCAGCAGAACCCTTGCCCAATTGCTCTATAATTATTATTATATATTATATAATCACGCCACTGGTGGACGGGGCGTTCTTTCCTGCTGCCTGTCAATCAAACTGATTCCAGCCAATCACAGTTAGCTTGTGTGTATAGATTAGTGCTGTCACAGAGCCCCAGCATGATTATTCTAGACTATTTTGAGTTTGAGTTTAATATTGCTGTGGTTTAATAGGAATAAAACTATAATGATTTTCACAGACAAACCGATTTTGTGGTAAAGTTCAGGCAGCTGCACTTCCACTTTGTCCCTCTGGAAGTAGTGATACTCGGCCTGTTCACACACCGGGGGGATCAGATTGAACTGCCGAGCTACTGAGTACGCCTCCTAGTGTTGGAGGGACACAACATCATGAACGATATGAAAGAAGGATATAAGAGCAATGAGAAATAACTATAATATAATAATCAGGTCACATTAAGTTGAAATCGGTAAAGAGAAAAAATTCGTACCATTATCTCCATCGCGCTCCAGCGGGACGTCCCCCAGTACATGGCCATGCCTTGGTTTATGACAAAGGTCATCGCACGCACCACTTCTGCAACACACACAAACACACACACATATATAAATATATATATATATGAATGCATTACACAATAATTACATGAAATAAAATAATTCTGATCTTTCTAATCTCACCTTCCATCGGACTGTTGACATCGTTACGATTCGCAAAGACGATGTCCACATAATCCAGCTGCAGTCTTGATAAAGAGCCTCGAAGACCTGCCAGTGAATGTCATCATCATCATCATCATCATCATCATCATCATCATCACTTGGTTATGGAAAGACGTACAGTGGTGTGAAAAAGTGTTGGCACCCTTCCTGATTTTTTATTTTTTACGTTTGTCGCTTTAATGTTTCAGTTCATCAAACAAATTTAAATATTAGTCAAAGATAAAACAAGTAAACACAACATGCAGTTTTTACATGAAGGTTTTTATTATTAAGGGAAAACTAAACCCAAACCCACATGGCCCTGTGTGAAAAAGTATTTGCCCCCCTGTTAAAATATAACTTAATTGTGGTTTATCACACCTGAGTTCACTTTCTCTAGCCACACCCACACCTGATTACTGCCACACCTCTTCACAAATCACTTAAATAAGACCTGAGTGACAAAGTGAAGGAGACCAAAAGATCCTCAAAAGCTACACATCATGCTGAGATCCAAAGAAATTCAGGAACAAATGAGAAAGAAAGTAATTGAGATCTATCAGTCTGGGAAAGGTTACAAAGTCATTTCTAAAGCTTTGGGACTCCAGTGAACCACAGTGAGAGCCGTTATACACAAAGGGGGAAAACATGGAACCTTCCCAGGAGTCGCCGGCTGACCAAAATTACCCCAAGTGCTCAGAGACGACTCATCCGAGATGTCACAAAAGACCCCACAACAACATCCATAGAACTGCAGGCCTCACTTGCCTCAGTTAAGGTCAGTGTTCACGACTCCACCATAAGAAAGAGACTGGGCTAAAATGGCCTGTATTGCAGAGTTCTGCAGCAGGACAATGATCCATAACACACCAGCAAGTCCACCTCCGAATGACTGAAGAAAAACAAAATGAAGACTTTGGAGCGGCCGAGTCAAAGTCCTGACCTGAATCCTAATGAGATGCTGTGGCAGGACCTTAAAAAGGTGGTTCATGCTCGAAAACCCTCCAATGTGGCTGAATTACAACAATTCTGTAAAGATGACTGGACCGTT
>NC_083485.1:16344349-16351849 GCF_030014155.1 Tachysurus vachellii
ATTAACCTCAATCAGGATTATTAAAGCTCGAGACTGACACACACACACACACACACACATATACAGTATACACACACACACACATATACACACACACACACACACACATATATATACACACACACGAAGCAAGCAAACAAAATCAGCTTGTGGTCAGCTCTGTGATATACACACTGTCTCAGAATACTGCATTGCACCGCAACTGGGTGGGCGAGAGAGAGAGAGAGAGAGAGAGAGAGAGAGAGAGAGAGAGAGAGAGAGAGAGAGAGAGAAATGCAGCATGACGGAAAGACAGAAGAGGCAAATGTAATAGGAATAGAGATTGAAAAGGGAAAATGATTAGAGATTAGAAACTGGAGAAGAGGAGAAGAGAAAGAGAGAGAGAGAGAGAGAGAGAGAGAGAGAGAGGGAGGAAAAGACAGACAGATGAGCAGAGATGAGTGTGTTGGCGAGTGGAGTACAAGCTCAGCCAGAGTCCTGCACTGATTAATATACCTCCCAGTGAGATACACACAGTACAACACACACACTGAGAGAGAGAGAGAGAGAGAGAGAGAGAGAGAGAGAGAGAGAGAGGGAGAGCATGAGCATGAGCATGAAGAAAAGTGCTTGTTGGTTAAGATTTTGTATCTGAGATTTGAAATTATTTGATATTAAATTAAATTATTGAATTATTGTTTAATTACAACAACAAAATGATAAAAAATAATTTTTTTCCTTAAGTTTTATTTTTTCATCATCATCATCATCATCATAACATTACATCATACAATCATACATTAAATCATGATGATCATTTAATACTACTACTAATGATGATGATGATGATGATGATGATGATGATATAGAAAATAGAAATTCATAGATGATGCCCAGATTCACACTGACATGCAAGTGTGACTGACTGTGATCTCACACACAAACATACACACACACACACACACACACACACACACACACATTTCTTACAGCTGCAGATCATTAACACACTCACTAACATGTTCCATTAGCAGCTGAGCATCAGTGTGTGTGTCAGACACAAGTTGATGTTTCTGTGTGTGTGTGTGTGTGTGTGTGTGTGTGTTTGTGTTTGTGTGTGTATATTTGTGTGTGTATGTATGCATGTGTGTGTGTGTGTGTTTGTGTGTGTGTTTGTGTGTGTGTGTTACATCAGAGTTAAATAAAGTCTGTATTTATTGTTGCATTCACTGTGTTTCTGTATGTATTTGTTTGTTTATTCTTTAACCTCTCTTAGGGTTTTAAAGTGTCAGAAATCTGTATCATCTTCTGTTTTATTCTTACACATATTTTTATTAATCATATTTATTCAAAACCAAAGTTATTAATTACTTTTTCTTTCTTTTTACAATATATTTACACATGTAATTAATTACTTAATTCTTTCCTAATTTTATATTTATTATCTAAAAGTATTTTATATTATATTATATTTCTGTATTTATTTTTTGGTGTGTTAATTTTTCTGTTTTATTAATTATTATTTTTCTCTATCAGCAGATTTCACTGCACCTCTGTATCTATAAACATCTGACAAAATAAACCAATAAATCGTTAAATATTGATATTGTATATATAGGAATATTTATTTATTTATTTATTTATTCCTGCATTATTTCATTTTCAGGTTTCTGCCTACTTATTATTTGCATTTACCAACCAACTAAATCAATAAACATTAAACAAAAATCAACAAATGTGTTTACATCCTGAAAAAAAATGAAAAAATAAAAACAGAGAAAAGATTTTAACTGTAAATAAATAAACCAGAAATAAATAAATAAATAAATTACAAAAAATAATAAAATTATATATATACATTCTTTATTATATAATATATATATTATTAATAGTAAATCTTTTTTTGGCTCATATATAAAACTGTTTTTGATGGATTTTAGCTTTGTAGTGATTTATTTATCCCCGTTATTCTTTAATATTCACCGTATAAAGATGCAATAATTTATTTAACCTCAAATCAGGAGACATTTAAAGGCAGAAAAAAATGTATTGAAAATTATGTTAGAGTCTGTGTGTATTCACTACACAGAGAGAGAGAGAGAGAGAGAGAGAGAGAGAGAGAGAGAGAGAGAGAGAATGTTTTATACACTCGTCCTGTCAATCACTTCTTTTAGCCAATGAGAAACAGTTCTCTGAATCAAAGCATTTTCTTTTGTTCACTTTAATCACAGAGTGTTTTGTGCTTGAAGATGAGAGACAAGAAGACGTTAATAACAGCAGCATGAGAACAGAGGGCTTTGTGTCTTAACGCTGGTTCACCACATCACACACACACACACACACACACACACATCACACACACATCTCACACACACAGTATATACATTTTTGAACTCCTCGGGTTTCTTCTCTTTAAATATATACAATTTAAACAAAATGACACACAAGCACAAAAACACACGCAGCTAAAACTCAGGACTCAGTAACTTCTGGATTTTTTAGAGACAGAGAAATTAGACACTAAAGACTTTAATCCTTTAGATGAATCAGTCAGAACATCAGGAGAGAAATTACTGTAGACATCAATAGTGCAGAAAACAGACTACAATAAAATAATACTTTATAATAATGTAGATTGTAAACAGCTCATCCGTTCCTCTCTGGTCCGTGAACACTTTCATTGTCTCGACTGAAGATTCTCATGAAATATTTCTGCCTGGTCTTCGTGTGTCTGATGCAGTCTGCACTGCAATCATATTCTACATGAAAGCGTCATGTGAAGCGAACAACTGCACACATGCAGTTCATAACTAACGCTAAGCATGTTGGTTTTTCCTGAAACCTCTAGAGAACGTTATGAGAACATTCAGGAAGTATTTGACAAGCTGTGAGGAAGGATTTTCACTCATAAATGTCAGATTATGAACAGATAATAATCAGGGTTTTTTTTTTTGCTTGTAAGAAACTCACATAAACAGTAAAGAAACATTTCTACCTCGACTGACTCGTCCTGTTAAACTCTGCCTCGCTCACACTGACATTTTCACACATATTTACTGCCTCGTTCTTTCCTTCCTGCGCCTGTGTTTGAGTTTTCTTTATAGTCTCTTAGCAAAAATGGATTTTGGTGTCATGTTATGACACAAAAATAAAGTTTTCTGAACCTCCCTGAAGTCCCGTCGAGACGCTGTGAGTTTCTTCTGTAATAAAATATGTTTCTCCTCCAGGATAAAACCCTCACACACCGAACGCATTAAAGCAGCAGTCGTTTATTTTCATCTCCATCTTCTGCCTGCGAGGTGAAGTGCAAATGCACTGAAACAATATACAGGTGCAGCTCAATAAATAATAATGTCATAATTCAACTGGTGTATTATATAAATTCAGTACACAGACTGAAGTAGTTTAAGTCTTTGGTTCTTTTAATTGTGATGATTTTGGCTCACATTTAACAAAAACCCACCAATTCACAAAAAATTAGAACACTTTAAAAGACCAATAAAAAAACATTTTTAGTGAATTGTTGACCTTCTGGAAAGTTTGTTCATTTACTGTATATGTACTCAATACATGGTTGGGGCTCCTTTTGCTTTAATTACTGCCTCAGTTCAGCTTGACATGGAGGTGGTCAGTCTGTGGCTCTGCTGAGGTGGAAGCCCAGGTTTCTTTAACACTGGCCTTCAGTTCATCTGCATTGTTTGGTCTCTTGTTTCTCATTTTCCTCTTGACAATAGCTCATAGATTCTCTATAGGGTTCAGGTCTGGTGAGTTTGCTGGCCAGTCAAACACACCAACACCATGGTCATTTAACCACCTTTTGGTGCTTTTGGCAGTGTGAGCAGATGCCAAATCCTCAGCGTGGTAAAAGCTGCTCAGCAGAATGAAGCATGAAGAGCTCTAAAATTTTTTGGTAAACGGGTCTTTAAAAAACACAGTGGACCAACACCAGCAGATGTACACCAAATCATCACAGACTGTGGAAACTTAACACTGGACTTTAACTCTTCTTCCAGACTATGAGCTTCTCCACCCTTCCTCCAGACAATGAGCTTCTCCACCCTTCCTCCAGACTCTAGGACCTTGGTTTCCAAATGAAATACAAATCTTGCTCTCATCTGAAAAGAGGACTTTGGACCACACAACAGTCCAGTTCTTCTTCTCCTTAGCTCGGCTTATACGTCTCTGACGTTGTCTGTGGATCAGTCGTGGCTTAACAAGAGGAACACGAAAACTGTAGCCAAATTCCTTGACACGTCTGTGTGTGGTGGCTCTTGATGCCGTGACCCCAGTCTCAGTCCATTCCTTGTGAAGGTCACCCAAATTCTTGAATGGATTTTGCTTGACAAACCTCTCAAGGCTGCGGTTCTCTCGGTTGGTCGTGCATCTTTTTCTTCCACGCTTTTTCCTTCCACTCACCTTTCTGTTAACATCCTTGGATACAGCGCTCTGTGATCAGCTTCATTATCCATGAATGTTTGTGGCTTTCCCTCCTTGTGAAGGGTGTCAGTGATTGTCTTCTGGACAACTGACAGATCAGCCTTATGACTGTCTTCCCCATGATTGTGTAGCCTAGTGAACCAAAGTGAGAGACCATTTCGATGGCTCATTTTGAGTTGATCAGCTGATTGAAGTGTCGCCATATTGAACTGGTGGGTTTTTGTTAAATGTGAACCAAAAATCATCACAATTAAAAGAATCAAAGACTTAAATTACTTCAGTCTGTGTTACTGAATTTATATAATACACCAGTCGAATAACTGAAATAAATAAACTTTTCCACAACATCCTTATTTATTGAGATGCGCCTGTAGGTCTCGCTTCTCTCCAACACCTCCGTAACACACCCCACGACCTCATAAGGTGTTTAAAGAATCGGGGGAAATAAAGGCCACTGAATCCACAGCATATTTTACTGCAGATGTTTTTAAAGCTATTATTTTTAAGGTATGCTTTAACATTGTTATTGGGTTTTAAAGGAGTTACTGTTCGATGACGTTTATGAACGACACATCGTAATGTTTATCTGTTTACAGCTGCGTTTATTGTTCATGAGACGTTGCCTGCAGTCCAGAATTCTACAGTGTGTTAATGATAATGTACTTTACACATTCTAATAGATAAACAGTGAAAACAAACTGTTTTTATCCCATTTTATCCCACATACTTGTGTGTGTGTGTGTGTGTGTGTGTGTGTGTGTGTGTGTGTGTGTGTGTGTGGATGGAAGGCTTATTTGCGAGGTGTGTGTGGGAGTGTTAGGTGTAATATGTGTCATTAGAAAGGTGGGGGGTGTTTAGTGTAAAGGTGTGTGAGTGTAGAGCATCTGCGAAATAGACAGAGTGTGAAATGAAATGTGTGTTTGTGTCTCTCAGTAAATATGTGACACACACACACACACACACACACACACACACACATAAATACTGTGCCGTTTCTTGCCGCAACTAACCCTGGTTCGGCCGTTACCGTGGGCAACCAGCTCCGGCATGCCCATCTCTCTCTCTCTCTCTCTCTCCACACATACACACACACACATGTCTATCAGTAGTGCCACCTTTTTCTGCTTTCAAATCACACCTGCTCTCTCTCTTTCTCTCTCTCTCTGTCTCTCACACACACAGTTTCATCCCTCCATCTTGATTACAGCGACAAAAAACAGAAATACAACAGAAGTGAGACAGATGCATATATAGAAACAGATACACAGAGGGAGAGAGAGAGAGAGAGAGAGAGAGAGAGAGAGAGAGAGAGTTATGTATAACATTTATACTGAGAATGAAAGAGAATGATGGAGAAAAGAAAGAAAGAAACACTGACAGATAAATGTCCAGCCTCTCTTTGTCCATTTCTTCCTCAATCTTCCACTCTCTTAATGTTTCTCTCTTTCTGTTATTCTTTCTCCCACTACTGTTTTATCTCTCCATCCTTCACTTTCTGTCACACTGTCAATCCCACTGTCACAATCTCTCTCTCTCTCTCTCTCTCTCTCTGTCTCTCTCTCTTTCTCTCTCTTTCTCTCGCTACTTATTCTACCTCTGTCTGTCTCTTGATCACTTTTCTCTCTTTATCTTTTTCCCACTCCATCTCTACCTGTCATTCACAAACTGTCCTGCTCCATCTTTGTGTCTTTTCTCTCTGTCTCTTTCTATCTCTTTCTCTTCGTATCACTGGTTCTCTCTCCATCTTTTGCTCAATCTGTTCTGTTCCCTTCACCTTTTATGTCAGTCTTTCTTTTCCCCTCTTTCTTTCTTTTTTAATCTTGATATCTGTTCATCTCTGCTGCAGTCATCCTCCTCTCTTTCTCTCTCTCTGCCTGTTAGTCTCTTTGTTATTCAGTCTTTTTTCCTTTCATGCTGCAGTAATGACATGAAGAGCAGCCATAATCTCTGTACATTAATAAAAACCCAACACACACACACAAACACATGTACACACACATACACACAAAAACACACACAAACACACAAACACGCACACACACAAACACACACAAACACACACACACAAACACACACACAAACACACACAAACACGCACACAAAAACACGTACACACACAAACACACACACACAAACACACACAAACGCGCACACAAACACACGTACACACACAAACACACACACACAAACACACACACACAAACACACACAAACACGCACACAAAAACACGTACACACACAAACACACACACACACAAACACACAAACACGCACACACACACAGACACAGAGGTAAAGTGGATGTCAATAAGCCTTATGAATGTTTAAAGATGTCATAAAACTTCAGGAAGTAGAAAATTATACACACTTCATCAGGTGTTTTACACACACACACTCATACACACACACATACACAAACACACACTCATACACACCCACACATAAACATACACACCCACACACACTCATACACACATACTCATACACACCCACACATAAACATACACACACACACACACACTCATACATACCCACACATAAACACACACTCATACACACACACTCATACACACACACTCATACACACCCACACATACAGTACACACCCACACACACTCATACACACACACACACTCATACACACACACACACACACACACACACACACACACACTCATACACACCCACACATAAACATACACACACACACACACACACTCATACACACACACACACACTCATACACACCCACACATAAACATACACACCCACACACACTCATACACACACACACACTCATACACACCCACACATAAACATACACACACACACACTCATACATACCCACACATAAACACACACTCATACACACACACTCATACACACCCACACACACTCATACACACACACACACACACACACACACACTCATACACACCCACACACACTCATACACACCCACACATAAACATACACACCCACACACTCATACACACACACACACTCATACACACCCACACATAAACATACACACCCACACACACTCATACACACCCACACGTAAACATACACACCCACACGTAT
>NC_083485.1:16359349-16369349 GCF_030014155.1 Tachysurus vachellii
CTACTCATCCCTCACCACTCACACCATCACCTACTCATCCCTCACCACTCACACCATCACATACTCATCCCTCACCACTCACACCATCACATACTCATCCCTCACCACTCACAACATCACATACTCATCCCTCACCTAGTATATAATCTGTGTCTATCCCTAACCTATTTTTCCTGCACCTAAGACACTATTCGTACTCATCTCTTTACCACTATTGTAATATCCTGTGTGAATAACAAGTGTCCAAGTGTCCAACACACACACTCACACAGACACACACACAGACCTGTACAGCATGGCCTGTGTCTCTGATTGGCAGTCTTGTATTGAGAGTCCGCTCTCTCTCAGGTAAAGCTCCAGTCTTCTGCGCTCCACCAGTCTTTGCGCCGCCTCCAGGATCTGTGACGCTAAAGCTTCAGACTCATTCTTTTTCCCCACACCATGACCTCGAGGAGCCGCTTTACAGCAGACTGATCTCCCAGTTCCAGACAAGGCCTTCATCTTCTTACCAAACCCGTAGAGGTCCTCCACAGAGAACTTCCCTCCTTTCCCACTGGCTCCACGACTAGCAAACATGGCGACAGGTGAAGAGAACCGAGGCAGTAGGTGGGATTTATAGGTGGGATTTATAGCGTTTATACTCAATTCTCAAAATCTCAGAATCTGCCAGAAGGTCGAGTTAATTCAAGATTGATGACATTTATATAAAGCTTCTTTAGATGAAAAGTCAGAGCTTGGGTTTGTTAGATAAAAGACATCAACTGAAATAAAACCGTCCACCGATGATGAGCATCAAAAATCTCTGCCTGGAGAAGGAGAGAACGAGACCTGGACAAAAGCTCAGTGACGGCTTTATTCACAGCCAATGGCCCAACTGATAAGATTGCTTCTTTTTATTCTCTCTCTCTCTCTCTCTCTCTCTCTCTCTCAATCCTTTTGAAATAAGAGAGAGTGGGATTTGTGTTGATGCTTTTGGGGGAAAAAACACACTAATGCTCCTGTAGTAGCTTTCACTGGGTCAGATTAACCACCGACCCTCGATGAAAGGATTAAAATTAAAAAAAGATGAGTGTTTCATCCATCTATCAGCACCTCTCCATCCAACACCTTCACTGCCCCTTCACGGGTACAGACAGGTACTAAGACCACGCCCCTTTTGCTAGAACAGACAGGTACTGAGACTCACAGTGTGTACTGTATTGTGTTACATGACTATAGGATTAAATATTTATTTTATTTCACTTTATTTTATTTTTATTTAAACATTTAATTTGATTTTTGTATAAATGAGACAAATGAGGGGGCACGGTGGCGTAGTGGTTAGCACGTTCTCCTCACACCTCCAGGGTCGGGGTTCGATTCCCGCCTCCGCCTTGTGTGTGTGGAGTTAGCATGTTCTCCCCGTGCCTCGGGGGTTTCCTCCGGGTACTCCGGTTTCCTCCCCCGGTCCAAAGACATGCATGGTAGGTTGATTGGCATCTCTGGAAAATTGTCCCTAGTGTGTGATTGCGTGAGTGAATGAGAGTGTGTGTGTGTGTGCCCTGTGATGGGTTGGCACTCCGTCCAGGGTGTATCCTGCCATGATGCCCGATGACACCTGAGATAGGCACAGGCTCCCCGTGACCCGAGGTAGTTCGGATAAGCGGAAGATGATGAGTGAATGAATGAATGAGACAAATGATAAAGAGAGAAGAAATGAATTGGAAATCGTGTGTGTGCACAGAGAAGGGATTGTGTGTGTGTGTGTGTGTGTGTGTGTGTGTGTGTGTGTGTCTTTTCACAGGTGTGCACACAGACATTTACATGTTACTGGTAGGATGGTGCACACAGACATTTACATGTTACTGGTAGGATGGTGCACACAGACACATACACATACACACAGACACACACACAATCCCTTTTTCTCCTAAGAAAGGCAGAATGCCGTCTCCCTCAGGCACTGCAATGTGGCAAAGGAAGTAGGACAGTGTGTGTGTGTGTGTGTGTGTATGTGTGTGTGTGTTCATTTAAAGCCTGTGCTGAGTTTGCTGCATTTTCTCTCCTGGTATAAGCAGCAGCAGAGTCAGATATCTGTCTGTACTCGTTCTGCTGAGCTAAATATAGACACAATGCCCAGTCCTGCCACACTGCTGAAATAAACAGGACCAGACGAATAAACACACAACTACTGAAATAAACACAGTTACTGAAATACACATATACAGTCATTTCAGCACAGTTTATTATAGAGTCATGAATTCTGTCTGATTTCAGTGTTTAAATCTAATCCTGTCTAAATGTGCTGTGTTGCACAGATTCAGCTTTGATTTCAGATCTGATCTAAACACACTGGACTTACTCAAAAAGACAAAAACATGAGACAATGTAAGACAATGTAATAATGGGCAAAACCACACACACACATACACACACACACACACACACACACACACAAATCAGAAAGACAGCAACCTTTGCAGAGACTTCTCTGAGGCCCAGAACAAAACAATCGATACCATGCCATTGCCACTGAAGTTCACACAACTCTGTGAGTCTCTGTATTTAAAGCTTCTTCCTGCAGGACGTTTCTTTCTAAAAAAATCACTTTCCCAACAAAGTGCTCTTTTAAATCTTATTATATATCTTTCTTGATACTACAGAATCTCCAAATGCTCCTAGGATTTGCTTGTTGCATTTTAGCACAACATATTTTTATTTATGTTATTTTATTTTAATTATTTTATGTTATTACCATAAATTGCAAAAGCTTTAAAATAAATGTGTGAATTTCTATTGACACCAAAGTACATTTAGAGTAGAATAAAAAATAACATCATAATCAATCATCGCTACAGAAAGCAGTAAAGTAATCCATATAAATAAATAAATAAACAAACAAATAAATAAATAAGTATACAAAAAAATCATAATACATAAATCATTAAATATCTTTACTAAACAATTGTTTGTTTTCTTGTGATTTTTTTATTTTAGATTATTTTCTCACTTAATAATCTCACTTATTATTTTGCTCTTGAATGAGATTAAAAATAAAAGTGGAATCTAATAAAATCACATTTGTGATTTTGTGATTTGTGATTTGTGAGTTTGCATGTTCTCCCCGTGCCTCGGGGGTTTCCTCCGGGTACTCCGGTTTCCTCCCCCGGTCCAAAGACATACATGGTAGGTTGATTGGCATCTCTGGAAAATTGTCCGTAGTGTGTGACTGCGTGAGTGAATGAGAGTGTGTGTGTGTGTGTGTGTGTGTGTGCCCTGTGATGGGTTGGCACTCCGTCCAGGGTGTATCCTGCCTTGATGCCCGATGATGCCTGAGATAGGCACAGGCTCCCCGTGACCCGAGGTAGTTCAGATAAGTGGTAGAAGATGAATGAATGAATAATAATAATAATAATAATAATAATAATAATAATAATAATAATAATAATAATAATAATAATAATGGTTCCTCCCCGCACCATTAGGTGGCGATAAACAGTTCTGAAGTATTGAGTCCTGTGTGTGCACCAATAGCTGTGGCCGTAACTCAAATCAGGCAATTTTATAAACAAGTCCCCTACATAGTGCACATCAGCCAGGTTCCCTCGCGGATGAAGTGCGGTTCTATAGGCACTAGGACACGGATTTGAGCGGTGCCCGTCGTGTTCCCTTATTGCGATAAGATGGCGGCGTGTATGACAGCGAGCGGACGCGGGGAGCTTTTTATTAATAGTCCGAATGATTTGGTCCCGGATTGGCAAAGACAAGAAGTCAGCACAGGGGTGAGAAAGTATTATTATACTGAGGGGAAAGCGCAGGAATGACCGCTGTCTGTAAATGTCTTCACCGGGTGTTGGAATGAGACGGCAGATTTAGGCTAAAGCTAAGCTAACATCCATAGATATGTATGGCTAACAAGCTAAGCTAACAACTAGCTAACAAGCTAAGCTAACAACAGGGTTTAGCTTTAAGTTATTTAACACAATTTAAAATTCAGCGTCATTATATTTCTCAATCTTGGTCACTTTAATAAGCGCCACGAGTCCGTTCTGTAAACCATAAACACAGTTAAATGGCCACATTGTGTGTTCATCCTACTTGTTAATTATAATCTGTGTAAAGTTACATTAACACCATTTATTAGTTTTATAGCCCGGTTAGTACATATAGGTTATGGTTAGTTATAGTTATAGTTATAGTTATGGTTAGTTATAGTTATGGTTAGTAAATACACGTGTAAACTAAAAACAAGGTTGGAAAGCAGTAATGTGTCGTTTGTAACGACTCGACTCCGAACCTGGAGAGTCGACTCTCCAACACGAGTCATTTGTGTTCTTTTCAGGTTAAATACATGTAGACATTGTCATTACACTGGTTATCAAATCAAGAACAAGAATATTTTCATGAAACTTAACACCTGATCTGATTTAGTGTGAATTACTTCATCAGCTTCATTACGTGACCTTTTCTTTCATTTGTTAATAAGATTGAACAAACTTTACTGTGTTCATGCTTAAGATTAGATTTGGGCCTGAAGTGCAGTTTGTACATCATCAGTTATTAAAGAAAAGGAGGGGAAACATTTTTCTCTGGTCACAAGTTTGTCTCATCTCTTTTTATTATGATTATTTTTTTATATTTATTTTGAGTCAAATGATTCGACTCAGCAAGTGAGTAAACATTTAGAAAGAGAAAATCTGAGCATTAATCAGTAACAGTTTATTTTATTTCTCTTTTTCAGACCACCATCATGGCGGTGGAGTTTGATGGTGGTGTGGTGATCGGAGCTGACTCTCGCACTACAACTGGGTATAAAACATACTCATGTGTCTCAAGGAAAATGATTGTTGCTTGTATTTGTTTGGATCTTTTAAACCGTGTGTGTGTGTGTGTGTGTGTGTGTGTGTGGTTACAGAGCCTACATTGCAAACAGGGTGACTGATAAACTCACGCCCATTCATGACCATATATTCTGCTGCCGCTCCGGATCTGCGGCCGACACTCAGGCCATCGCTGATGCCGTCAGCTACCAGCTTGGCTTTCACAGGTAACGACACTGTTCCCATATAACATCTGCAGTCTCAAACCTCAAACAACTGGCCATTTCTAACACTGGTAGCTTCACCCCTTTTCCTTGATGTAGAACACGCTGTGACTTTCAAATGTTCTCAGCCATCCCATAAATAATTTCTCAGCAGTTCTTAGCATTTCATTTGAGTGCTTTGAGCTTTTTAGTCATTTCAGTCATTCTAATAAACCACTCTGGTGTCTGGTCCATGGCCTCAGGCAACTCTTAGTTTTAGTCTGGTTGAAAACTTTTTAAAGACAGATTTGATATCCATTATGAAACTTGAGTAAATAATGTGGTCATTGGCTTTATTAAAACAAACAACTTTTTGTTTTTATGAGAAATCTTAAAGCACAGAGCAGAAAACATTCATTAGGTTATTTACAGATGTACATTTATGACCACTAACATTTAGAGGTGTGTGTGTGTGTTTCAGTATTGAGCTGGATGAACCCCCGCTGGTGCAGACGGCTGCTAGTCTGTTCAAGCACATGTGCTACAAGTACAGAGAGGAGCTGATGGCTGGAATCATCGTAGCAGGTTGGGACAAACGAAGAGGAGGACAGGTGAGGTGACACCACAGCGCTGTTGAATTTATTCACTATAATATAAACCTGACCTAGTGTCAGAGCTGCTATTAATGCATTTATTCTAATGTTATTATTGCTACAGTAACAGTTATGTTAATTATAGTGGGTGTATTAAAGCTGTTTAAAGCTTGTATCGTCTCTTCCCTCACTTCGTCTCTGTCCCTTATCTTGTCTCAGGTCTACACCGTGCCGATGGGGGGGATGTTGGTGAGGCAGCCCGTCTCTGTAGGCGGCTCCGGCAGCTCGTATATATACGGCTTTGTCGACTCGAACTACAGGAGCGGGATGAACAAAGAGGAGTGCTTACGCTTCACCGCTGAGGGTGAGCATCGTTTTATAGTCTCACATGTTTGTATGAACAGGAATACGTTAGAAATATCTTTTAATAGTATCTAATGTGTTTGTGATCGCTGTTATTGACTAGAGGGGATTTTAAGGTTTACAAAGTCTTATAAAACAAACATTTTAAACACACACACACCTCAAATACAGATCAGATGTAGTACAGATTCCCCCCGCATTTATCTACCGGTGTGAAAAATCCCTCCCAAAATCTTACATACTGCAGCTTTAATTGCTTTTCAAAGGACAACATTTAGAGAGATCTCCTGTAAACACTCACATGTTGCTCTTTCTCTCTCTCTCCTCTCTTCAGCTTTGGCTCTTGCTATGGAAAGGGATGGATCCTCTGGCGGTGTGGTCAGACTGGCAGCCATTACAGAGGAGGGGATTGATCGCAGTGTCATTCTGGGGAATCAACTGCCCAAATTCTCCACTGCCTAAAATCTGTTTGTGCTTTATATCAGTAGCAGTTATACATGCTGTAACTTTATTTTTCAATATTGTTGTCATTTGTGGCTGCATGTTAAATGTTGGAACACCAGATCCTTACATTAACACACCGGACTGAATGCTGCAACACTTTTGTTGCCGTTATTGAAATAAATGACAGGATCTGTGTGACACTACGGTTGTGTCAAAAGTGTGTTTCCTTCTAATTATAGACGTAAAACACGTAGTTCATCATAGACAGAGACGTGAGACGTGCGTCAGGTAACATACAAGATCTTTAATTGTCAAACTTTTACATTGCATATCATGGTCACAAGATCATCTTGCGTGTGACAGAAAAGCCACAGGTTAAAAAACTTCTCTATAATAGTTAAAGGGTTTGTTAGGAACCGTGAAAAGCTACAGAATGAAAAGGAAATAACATTCAAGCTAAAAGAACAAGAACAGGGAAAAAAATAGAAAAAAATGAGTTACAGAACTTTTAGATTGGAGCTGAACTTAAGCACGGTGTCCATGATGATGTGGAAACAACAGCACCCTTAACACACTTCTGACCTTTAAACCTCTTTGGTAAGTTTTTTTTCCCTCAGCAGGCAACAAAGCAGAGTGGATTTTGTGGCAAAAATAATTAAATCTCTAAGAAGTCTGGAGAAATATGCACAAGTATGGTGTAAATGTAAATATTCACCTTAAACGTTTGGGGTCACTGGAATTAATCAGTGACTAAGCGACACGTCCAGTTTGTGCAGTGGGGAACACTCGGGTTACATAAACCGTGTAAGGTGTAGTTAGTGTCTGAGTAGTGATTTAATAAAAGTGTTGTATATAAATATAGTGGACTAAAACATGAGTGTAGTGAGACGACCTGTGGACGAGTGTGACGTTCACTCCAACAACAAAACACAGCTGTGAGTCATAAAGAATTAAGATTAAAAATTAGTTCAAGTTTGTGCCACAAAACTCACTCCGGCGAACAAGGTACGTTGTTTTTTTTTTATAAACGTTATGCAGCAGCTGTTTCCCAAATATACAAAATCCGTAAGAATCCCAAACTACTTGTAAAAACAGAGCGGTACACGTCACAAGGCACACGTTTCCCCGCGTCACGTCTTCGCTCCCACACACGTGAATCACGTCACGTTTAGAATTTATATATATATAAAAATATATATAACATATGATCAATACCACAAGTCATAATGCTGTGTAACAAACGTTAAAGGATTGTAGGTATCGTAAGGCACTGAAAGCCTGAAGCCTGATTCTTCTGTTGAAAAAGAAAAAAAAAAAAAAAAAAACAACTTTAGACGCAGTTTGCTTTTAAAAACCATGACGTCATTGCACTGATACGCAAACCGTTTCAAGCTCATGTATGATGTGTGTGTGTAGTGTTTTCTCCCCAGAGTAAATATTAAAATGAATTAGTAATAAGAATAAAGAATAATCGATAATTGCTTCCAGCATTTGTTGTCAAAAAAAAAAGTCTCCACTGCAAAAACAAAAGGATCACAAAGCAAAACATGATCATATTACACGTCAAATCCAGCTGAACACTTTCTTAATCCTCCAGCAACACATCAGTCATTTCAACATTACTGATTCCTTCCACATCACTTCCTGTCTCATTAATGAACCAATCAGGTCTCCATAGGGCTGGTGATGTCGTGATGAATGGACGAGGCATTTGTGGGATCAGAACCTTCTCCAGACCAGTTCTGGATCTTCTCTGGTGTTGCGGATTGAAGCCGGGGAGGAACGTAATAGTACTGGTTCTGGTGTTTCTGGAACCCTTGTTTGCTCAGCTGGTTCTGGTTCTGTTGGGTGCCGTCCTGAACTGGGCCCACGTTTGGGTTGTACCAAGTGTACTTCGCCCTCGGGTGTGACCCTGCACCATCTGTGTGCTCTCCATTATTCTCGTGTTGGTTCTGAACAAATCCATCGAACGGGTTTCGTCCCCGGTTGCGAGATCGGTTCCGGTTACCGCGCCCTCTGTTTCCGTGGTTACGTCGCTGCCACTGGCCCTTGTTTGGAGAAGGTGGGGACTGGAACGTGTGCACAGAGGAGGAAGAGGAGCTAGAGTCAGTTCCTTCCTCTGTGTCTGGTTCTCTCTGGCTGGCTGAAGGTCCCCAATGGAAGCCCCGGTGCTGAGGATTTCCCTTAAAAGGAAACTGAAACTTCCTCTCTAAAGGTGGCAGGAAGCGGCCCGTCCCAGGTAGAAACGGTCCGTTTGGGACGCGGCCGGTCTGAGGTGTAGAGAAAGTGTTTGGGATGCGTCCAGATCCCCCACCGCCGAAGGGATTATTCTGAGGGCGCCCCATTTGGGGATTGAAAGAAGCACCGTTGCCGCGGCGACGCTTGATGTCTTGATACCTATCGGGATATTGCCACCTGTGACGACCTCGGCGATACCCGTCGTCCTCCCCACTCCATCCACTTTGCTCCGTCACCTCTTCGGATGTGGCTCCAGCTAAATCTGTCATGGAATCTTCATCTCCCTAAGAGGAACAAGATCACCATGACAACGTGTTTCTAAGCTTGGAAAACTGATATATACAAAAAAGCGTCTTAATTCTTGAGTCTTCACTAATCTCACACAGCACATGGAGCCCAGTCCACTTTGCCAGTTCATTTTTGATTGGTTCATTTAGTCAGCTTTAACAAATACATGAGAATAAATGAAACAGGAAAATGAACAGACTGAGAGCTTTTGTTGTTTGAGACAAAGGTTGTATATGTAATAATTGTTAATAACCACATGATCTGATTAACTGACTTTAAATGTTAAATGACTTTGAAGTTAAATGTTAGAGGTTTATAAATCTTTAAATTTAGCACATTTGTCATTTTTAAAGTCCTGTGTGAGTGTAAACTATTAAAAAAAGAAAGATTTACTCGTCTTCTATGACATACCTGCAGCTCTACAGGAAAGATGCTCTCCATCTTAACCATTCTGTCCCTGAGTGCTCTGATCTCTTCATCCTTCATGTTGTTCTGTAGCTTCACCTCCTGCAGAATGTCCGTCAGCTTATCGATGTGTGCTTTCAGATCTCCCATGTCAGTCTTCCCTCCCTCTGGTCCTCTACCCCTCTCCTTCTCTCTGTCCCTCCCTCCGGATGTTTTCTCCTCGGTCTCTGGTTCGTCCTCTCCGATGCCCACAGTGTTACACACGTCCCTCGCCACACTTCTCCAGCTCTCTCGCTCCTGAGGGTCTCTCTGTGCGTACGTCCTGCACAGTTCCTTCATGCGCACGATGGACAGAGCCTCAATCTCCTGACGGGTGTGGCGAAAATCTCCCAGGGCCACCTGAGGGATGGGAGGAGAGGAGAGAAAGGAGAGGACAAGAGAAGAGGAGAGGCGGAGAGGACAGAGGAGAGGGGAGGTGGAGAGAGGAGGAGAGGAGAGGACAGGGGAGAGGAGAGGTGGAGAGAGGAGAGGACAGAAGAGAGGAGGAGAGGAGGAGAGGACAGAGGAGGAGAGAGGAGGATAAATAATCCATATTTACTCTCTAGTGAATAACATCACATGCCTTTTCAGTTTACTTTGTAGACCTACAATTACTGACTGAAGTTCA